>NW_025422838.1:0-190271 GCF_020497125.1 Mauremys mutica
CCTGGCATAGCTGTTTATGCCTGTGAGCAGCCATATTGTCCATCGTGACACATTTGGATTGCTGGAATGATCTTGTAAAATGGTTTATTCAAAGACACATCTTTATTCACAAAGAACCTATAGAATTCTTTAAGCTATACCTCTGAAAACAACTTTTTTGTCTATGAAGGAGGCAACATAATATATGGTTGATGGCTCCCATCTTCATCTGGGGAAGGAATTCCCAATACTGGGAAGTACTGCTGTCTTTGTTTAATCCACTATTATATGAATCCCCTAATATACATTGTTGAGGGCAACTAAATCTGTATCTCTGTTACACTAGTTCTGTAGTGAGAGTCCATAGATGTCTCCCATCCACCCTGCTGTTACCTCAAGATAGTTCAGCTCAGATTTGGCAGCTTTTTGGTAGAGTACTGCAATTCCCTATGCCTTACATTAACAGACTACACTGTGCTGGTGTGTTACTGTACCATACTTTGCACTAGCAGCAAAGAATCCTGTGGCACCTTATAGACTAACAGACGTTTTGCAGCATGAGCTTTCGTGGGTGAATACCCACTTCATCGGATGCAAGTAGTGGAAATTTCCAGGGGTAGGTATATATATGCAAGCAAGAAGCAAGCTAGAGATAACGAGGTTAGTTCAGTCAGGGAGGATGAGGCCCTGTTCTAGCAGTTGAGGTGTGAAAACCAAGGGAGGAGAAACTGGTTCTGTAGTTGGCAAGCCATTCACAGTCTTTGTTTAATCCTGAGCTGATGGTGTCAAATTTGCAGATGAACTGAAGCTCAGCAGTTTCTCTTTGAAGTCTGGTCCTGAAGTTTTTTTGCTGCAGGATGGCCACCTTAAGATCTGCTATTGTGTGGCCAGGGAGGTTGAAGTGTTCTCCTACAGGTTTTTGTATATTGCCATTCCTAATATCTGATACTTTGCACTGTCCTTCTTTTAGGAACCAGGGGTGAAAATTCTGGTGCCATACTGATAGTCATTTGAACAAAACTTGCATTGACTCCATGACGGGCCAAGAAACACCCCTGCGGACTTTGGTTAGGGTGGTCGAGATTTTTGCTGGAGTGATACGATACTGCGTGAATACAGTTATAACAGATTGAGATTGGCTCCTATAGCAGGAAAAAATTGTGCTATTTTATTTAACAGCCAGCACCCGATAATGACACTGATCATGATGTCAGGCCCATGGCACTAAGCGCACTGTACAGACACAAGAGCAAGAGACTCGTCCCTGCCCAAAGAGGCTTACAATCTGGAAAATAAAGAAGATAGTCAATAGGTGCACGGGGGATACAGGCAGGAGAGAGGGGAATCTGACTTGGCTAAGGTCACACAGCTAGGCACAGCGAAAATACAAAGCTTTGCCCATTTAATTTAACAGTGCCCGTAAGAGTTGCTTGAGAACATAGGGTCAAATTCAGCCCAGATCCATTAAATGAATTTTTCATCCATTTACACCAGGGCAGAATTTGGCTGCTGCGAGCCTAGATTAAACAAAAAACTCAAAAAAACCCAACCCTCTCGTACTTACTGTGACGCCTTCGTTGAAATTCACTTCAAGCTTTTGTGACTTCTCCAATAGAAACATGTTTGAGGGCTTTATATTCCTTCTCTCTGTCATTCACAATTGCTAATTACTCTGATTACATTTTTGATCTAAATAACCAGGCTAGAGACTCTGTTATGATTGAAGGATTTTTTAACGTTACTTTCAAATAGGGAGCCAAAGAGAAGTAAATAAAGCTTAGAACTTCTGAAAGAAACAAAAATAAGAAGAGGAAAAAGTTGTTACTTGAACCTTTCTGTCAGGCTATTATGGCACCAAATACTGTTTAAGCTCTTTATTCAGACATGTTCTCCTTTTACATAAGTGCTTGCTGCAATTGTTCAGATAGTTCGGGAACAGTAGGCATATCTAGCTGTGTGTCTACTTGAGAACTCTTACATATATTTAACTGTGCTATTTAGTGAGAGTGTCTCTTATGGGATGGTAAATAAACAGCCAGTTTGTGCTGGGGTGGTTTTGCTCACAATGTCCACGTTTTTGTTACTGAATTAGGCTACCAAAACAGATTCCACTCAATGTAGCAAAGGTAGTGAAGCTCCAAACTAATGCTGGTTCTGAAATAAATATATATGCAACTAGGGTAAATGGCCACTGCAGAAACACCAGCTACTCAGCAAAATTAGAAAACAGCTCAGCCCAGATCTTCAAAGGGTTTTAGGTTAAATCAATAGGAGTTAGGCCAAATAAGAAACTTTTGAGGACCCAGGCCTCAGTGCTTATGTGAGAACAGTCAGTGACTGGCCATTTGAAGCCAATTCTCAAGTTTTTGGAACAAATTCTGCTATGATGTAAATGCTACTCTATTGACATCAATGGGACTGACAGCTACTTACACAGTGGCTGAATTTGGGTCCCTGTGCTTTAAAAAGGAAGTTTTTATCCTGGATTGCGAGCTCTTTGGGCCAGGGAATGTCTGTGTGTATTCACAAAGCACCCACACTGTTAGGGCCTAATCCCTGTTTTGGGTTCCTTAGGTGCTTTCACACTAAAAATAGTAATAACAACCACTGAAGCCTAGTGGGATGCCTTTATTTTGCCCAGCACCTGGACAAAGGAGGACAGTCTGCTTTCCCAATGCATCTTGAAGATCCATTTCTTCTCAGGCATGAGAAAGAAAATAAAGTCTCAGGTTAAGATGAGGAGGAAATAGGGTAGCGAAAATCTGTTTGTGTGTGTGTGTGTGTTTAAAAAATGAAGGTAACTCTTTCCTCTGCCCTTTTCTTTGTTTGTCTGTTAACCATGCTTGTGCCCATAACAGTAATCTGCACTCACACTTTCTTTGGTGCTCAGCAGCCTGGTACAACTTACTTCACAATTTGAGGATTTGCAAGTTGTATGTATAATATGTATGCAGTATGTATGTATAATGTAAGGCTATATATTATTTGGCAAGCATCCTGTAAATGTATATTAACCAGAAATGTAAATCCACTTACGTATGCACATAAAAAATCAGGTGCCAAATTACTCTCACTCCTATGCAGTTGTGCTGTGGGAAGTGGGAACAGAATCCTTTTCTTCTCAGCTAGGGAACCTCTGCAGCAAGTAACTCTAATGTGATTGCTTATGCTCCTGACAATATGGTTGGCCTACTCACACTGCTGGCAATACTGCACATGCCAAGGTCATGTCTGAGTGGGTTGAGGATGTAGCCATGACTCTGCTTCCTTGACAGCAACTTATGTAGGGGGGGCACCACTGGGGGAGCAGACATGCACCTTTTGTAAAGATGTAGTAAATTCAGCTACTGAGTAGGCTCCTACCAGGCCTCCCAGATTATACACTGCATTACATCATTTCTCCTTCCATGAGAACTCTGCTAATATGGGTTCTCACCTGGACACCTCAGTAATTAGCACTTTACAAATACCAACACTTCACTCTGCCCACAATGGAGCTAAGATCCATAATTTAGTCAAACATTTAACTGACTTGCTAAAGTAACTGTTCATATAGATTTGACTAATACTTGCTGTCAAGGTTTCCTCCCCCACTTTGAACTTTAGAGTACAAATGTGGGGACCTGCATGAACACTTCTAAACTTAATTACTAGCTTAGATCTGGTAACGCTGCCACCAGCCAGAAATCAGTGTCTGGCACACTTTCTGTCCCCCCAAATCCTTCCCTGGGGAACACAGATCCAAACCCCTTGGATCTTAAAACAAGGAGAAATTAACCATCCCCCCATACCAATCCCTGGTGAGTTCAGACCCAATCCCCTTGGATCTTAAAACAAAGAAAAATCAATCAGGTTCTTAAAAAAGAAAGCTTTTAATTAAAGGAAGAAAAGGTAAAAATTATCTCTGTAAAAATCAGGATGGAAAATGCTTTACAGGGTACTTAGATTCATATAGCCCAGAGGAAACCCCCTCTAGCCTCAGGTTCAAAGTTACAGCAAACAGAGGTAAAAATCCTTCCAGCAAAAAGAAACATTTACAGGTTGAGAAAACAAAAATAAGACTAACATGCCTTGCCTGGCTAGTTACTTACAAATTTGAAACATGAGAAACTGTGTCAGAATGATTTGGAGAGCCTGGATTGATGTCACGTCCCTCTCAGTCCCGAGCGCGAACAACCCCCAAAAGCAAAGAACACAAAACAAAGACTTCCCTCCACCAAGATTTGAAAGTATCTTGTCCCCTTATTGGTCCTCTGGTCAGGTGTCAGCCAGGTTTACTGAGCTTCTTAACCCTTGACAGGTAAAAGAGACATTAACCCTTAACTATCTGTTTATGACACTTGCATACACAACTTCACTTCTTGACATAGTGATGTTTATATTCACATGCTCTTAAACTGTGATTTGGAACCTATTAAACAGGCAGCTTATGTGTGTAAATTGGAGGGAAATATCTCATACAACCACTGATTTACACACATCTACCCACTTTATTTTTAATGCAGGGAGAGAAGGTATGACAAATATTAAAGACAGTTTTTAATAATCTCATGAATGATAATGGACTGCTGCATGCATATAACCCTGATCTCACCTAGACCTGATGTATCAAAACTTAATGGGGTTTAGGGACTATCCTACTTTGTTGAACCCGATTCCATTCTGAAACTGCCTTGTGAGTGGTCAAGTCTGTTGTGGCAGCTGCATCTTCCAGTTTAAGACAATTAATTTAGAACAAGTTTCTGTGAAACCCAGGTCTACGAAAGCTTTGTCATAAAGGCAGGAGCCCTCTAATATTTTTACCTGTGCTGACTGAGGGATATATGAGCAAGAAGAAAACCTTGATGGGCATAGGTGCCTGTAGTGAGACGATGTGACTCCCCTCCGCCCCAGAGCGGAACGAGCCCATCCGGAGACCGGAGTGGGCGGAGCTAGGGAGCTCGGAGCCTGCCCCTCAGAGGGTCAGGCAGCGACCCAGAAGTATAAAGGCCGGCCCTCAGAGCTCACTAGGGAGCCAGCCACCGGGCAGGCCAGACGTCTCCTGCCTAGCCCATGACTGGGAAACCCCCACGGCCCAAGGTACACCCCAGGACTGGCCTGACTTGCCCTGCACTCGCTACCCGGAGAAATTGCCGGGCCTGTCGCTCGCCCACTACCCTGAGAAACCCATGGTGGTGGACCCCCCCAGAGGACAACACCCTGACTCAGGTACTACCCGAGGGGGAGTCTGGAAGTAGCCCAGGGGCAGCCGACCCTAATCTGGCTGCAGCACTGCCAGAGCCCATGTCAGTGTGTTGCGGCCAGGATCCCCACTGACTCAGCAGTGGGTCTTCTGCTGCTGCTAGGGCCCCGGGCTGGGACGCAGTGGAGTGGGAGGGCCTGCATCCCCCTGCCACCCAACTCATGGGTGACAGTCTCCCCCTCTCCCTGGTCTTGGAAGCTTGGGCCTACTGTTATTGCTTAGCCCTGCCTGAGGGCCTGAGCCCCTGACTCATTGCTGCCCTGCCCTGACCCAGGGCCCAGGCTTATTGCTACTGTTTATACTGCCAGTGCTCTGCTCCTGCTGGAGGGCCAGAGCTCCTGACTCCCTGTTGCCCTGCCCTGACCCAGGGCCTGGGTTTATTTCTGTTGTACTGTGATTGCTTAGCCCTGCCTGAGGGCCTGAGCACCGGACTCATTGTTGCCCCGCCCTGACCCAGGGCCTGGGCTTACGGTGCTTATTCCAGTTACCGCAAGGGCCGTCAGGAAAGACTCCCATGGCCGGACTAATTCCCCAAACCTCAGCAGTGTGCAGTGAGCTGGTGTGGCTCCCCTCTGCCCCGGAGAGGGTCGAGCCCCAGCCAGCACCTCTACACGTGGTGGAGAATGCGGGCATGATCCCTGGCCCCTGTGAGAAGGGGTCCGAGGGAGAGAGCCACCCCGAGAGAGCCATGGAGATGGATCAAATGTTTAAGCTCCTGATGGAGAACCAGGAGTGGCAGCAGGCCGCCCAGCTCCAGTATCAGCAGCAACAGGCCACCACCCAACTCCAGCAGCAGCAACAGCAGCAGCATACAGCTCAGCTCCAGCAGCAACAGCAGCTTATTCCTTAGCTAGGAGCCCAGCTGCAGCAGCTGGTGATGGCGTTACCATGCCCCACGGAGCCGCAGCCAGGAGATGTGGCTGGGTTACCACACACCACTGCGCCGGTGCGGCTAACCATGATGGGACCGGATGATGACTCCGAGGCTTTTTTGGTAACATTTGAAAGGGTGGCGCTGGTCACTGGGTGAGCCCCTGACCAATGGGCCACTCTTTTAGCTTCCTACCTGACTGAGACTGCACAAACAGCATACCGGGTGCTGGCTACAGAAGAGGCAAGGGATTAGAGCTGGGTAAAGGCAGCGATCCTGGATGCCTTGGATGTCAGGCCAGACACCTTTCAGCAGCGGTTCTGAAGTCAGACATACCCCACAGGGACCAGATCCCGGCTGGCGGCCCAAGCCCTAAAGAAAGCATGCAGGTGGTGGCTACAGCCTGAGAGGAGGACAGCAGAAGAGGTTATGGAACAAGTCATTCTAGAACAGTTCATGCACATCATCCCGGCCCAAGGATGGGCCTGGATGCTCTGCCATTGGCCGACAATGTTAGCAGCCACCATCACGCTGATGGAAGACTTCCTCGCAGCTGAAGCACCAGTGTGGCTCCCCTCACCCCGGAGAGGGTCAATCCCCTGCCAGCATCTCTACAGTGCCTAAGGCGGGAAAAAATGTGTGTTTGAGGTCCATGGAAGTTGCTATCTGTTGGTATTTTAAAAAAATATGGCTTTCATATGAAGAGGCTTTTAAATTTTTACAAATAATAGGAGTGTGTGAATTACTGCTGTTAATAGTTAATTAGATAATATATGCTGCCCTCCTGTTTTTGTAGGAAGTCATAAGCTAAGCTTAAAGCAATCCATTGAAAAATGTAGGGCAAATTGTAACTACAAGTGAAAAATGTTTGCAAGTACATGGTCAGTGATAACAAGATTTGGGGAAACGTTCAGATTAATAAGTATAGGTAAATATAAGACAGGAACAGTAAAACTCTAAATACTGTGCAGAAGTGAGTTGTTTTTATACTCTACAGATACTAGATAATATACCCCAGGGAAACTGCATGCATATAAACCAAGTATGTCTCTGAGTAACAAGTAAAAATGGAAGGAGAACATTAATGCACTCAGTGTTGAGGAGCTGTACCAAAATTAAGTGACATCTGAAAGAAATTGTTGACTATGCCTCAAAATCCTTCAAAATAAATGTGGAATTTTGGGCTTTTTTTCTTGAGAATTTTGAAATATTAGAAACCCATAGGAGACTCTGTCACAATGTTAGTGACAGGCAGGAGATGTATAACCAGAATATGAAAAAATTACAATCCTCCTACCTCATCAGTGTGGGAATTACAAACCTTACTGCAGAGCTATAAAAAAAAAAGGTTATGACTTGCTGGTCACAAACAGGGAAGAATTGGTAGGGGAAGTAGAAGTGGGTGGCAACCTCGGCAGCAGTGACCGTGAGATGGTCGAATTCGGGATCCTGACAAAAGGAAGAAAGGCGAGCAGCAGAATATGGACCGTGGACTTCAGAAAAGCAGACTTTGACTCCCTCAGGGAACTAATGGGCAGGATCGCCTGGGAGGCTGATGATGTTGGTCCATCATTGTCGATGAAGACCTCAACAACTCATTCTTTCGATAACCGGACTCTGTGCATCCGAAGATGACTGATCAGTCCGATTCGGGCATGGAACGTCCTGTCACACGTTGGGCAGACATGTGATGGCACTGTCGATGATGTGCTGGCAGCTCTGGACTTGCGCACCTCACGCTTTCTTTCAGCCTCAGCAGTACGCCTCGCCTCAGAGGTATTACTGCCTGTGTGAATGAGGCTGCGCCATGCTGGACGGTTCAGTGCGAGGGCTTCCCATGTGGCGGTGTTAATCTCAAAGGATTTCAGAGAGGTCTTCAGCGTGTCCTTGAACCGCTTCTTTTGTCCTCCATGGGAACGCTTTCCCTGGGCGAGTTCTCCGTAGAAGAGCTGTTTAGGAATGCGCTCGTCTGACATTCTCACGACATGTCCAGCCCATCTGGTCTGGGCTCTCATCAGCAGTGTGTGAACTGACGGCAGACTGGCTCTGATAAGGACTTCAGTATCGGGCACTTTGTCCTGCCATCTGATTTTTAGAAGCTTTCTCAGACAGGAAGTGTGGAAGTGATTGAGCCTTCGTGCATGACTCCGATAGACAGTCCAGGTCTCGCAGGCGTACAGCAGAGTTGGAAGCACCACTGCTCGGTAGACCTTCAGCCTCGTTGGTAGGCTGATCCCTCGACGTTCCCAGACATTGGAGCGCAATCGACCAAATGCAGAGCTGGCTTTAGCAATTCTGCACTTTACTTCTTCATCGATTGACACTGCTCGAGAAAGGGTACTGCCCAGGTACGTGAAGTGGTCCACTGCCTGAAGTCTCTGTCCATTTACAGTGATGGACGGTTCTGAGTACAGAGTGTGGGGAGCTGGCTGGTGCATGACCTCAGTCTTCTTGATGTTAATGGTGAGGCCGAAGCTGTTGCATGCAGATGAAAACTTGTCCATACTGGCTTGCATTTCTGGCTCTGTACTAGCATTCAGAACACAATCATCGGCAAAGAGAAAGTCTCGAAGTACAGTTTCCTTCACCTTGGTGATGGCACGCAGTCGCCTCAGACTGAATAGTTTCCCATCGGTTCTGTACTTCAGGCCTACTCCTTCAGTGCAGTGTTGAAAGGCATCAGTCAGAGTGGCAGAGAATATCATGCTAAACAAAGTGGGTGCTAAAACACACCCTTGCTTGACACCGTTGGTGACTGGGAAGGCCTCAGATGTTTCACCGTTATCCAGGACATGAGCCATCATACCGTGATGAAATTGATGTACCATTTGTGTGAATCGGTCTGGACAGCTGAATTTCGACATGATCCTCCACAGGCCCTCCACAGGCCCTGACTGACAGAGTCGAACGCTTTCATGAGGTCCACAAAAGTTGTGTAGAGTTCACGGTTCTGCTCTTGACATTTCTCCTGTAGCTGACATGCAGCGAAGATCATGTCAATAGTCCCACGCCCCTTGCGGAAGCCGCACTGTGATTCTGGCAGTAAGCCCTGCTCCAGGTGAGTGATCAGTCAGTTCAACAAAACCGTGCAAGAACTTTCCCCGCTGTAGAGAGCAGCGAGATTCCACAGTGATTGTCGCATACCTGCCGATTGCCCTTCCTCTTATAGAGGTGCACGATGGACGCGTCTCTAAATTCCTGTGGAATGGATCCCTGCTTCCAGAAGGACTGAAACAGCTCAGTGAGTTTCCGTAGCAGCACTGGTCCACCGACTTTGTACACCTCTGCTGGTATGGCATCTGACCCTGGGGATTTGCCACTTGACAGCTGGTTGATGGCTTTCTTCACTTCGTCCTCTTCTGGTCATTGACTGCAACTTGGGGCATCTTGTCGATGGCCTCATCATTGATGACTGAGGGGCAGTTGAGAACTGCTTCAAAATGTTCAACCTGGGAGGCTAATATAAGGGGGAAAAGGAGTCCAGGAGAGCTGGCTGTATTTTAAAGACGCTTTATGAGAGCACAGGAACAAACTATCCTGATGTGCAGCAAGAAGAGCAAATATGGCAGGCAACCAGCTTGGCTTAACAGAGAAATCTTCGGTGAACTTAAGCACAAAAAGGAAGCTTACAAGAAGAGGAAACTTGGACAGATGACTAGGGAGGAGTATAAAGATATTGCTCAAGCATAAAGGGGTGTAATCAGGAAGACTAAAGCACAATTGGAGTTGCAGCTATCAAGGGACATGAAGGGTTACAAGAAGGGTTTCTACAGGTATGTTAGTAACAAAAAGAAGGTCAGGGAAAGTGTGGGACCCTTACTGAATGGGAGAGGCAACCTAGTGACAGATGATGTGGAAAAAGCTGAAGTACTCCATGCTTTTTTTTGCCTCGGTCTTCACAGACAAGGTCAGCTCCCAGACGGCTGCACCGGGCAGCATAGTATGGCATGGAGGTGAGCAGCCCTCAGTGGTGAAATAACAGGTTAAGGACTATTTAGAAAAGCTGGACGTGCACAAGTCCATGTGGCCAAATCTAATGCATCCGAGGTGGCTGAGGGAGTTGGCTGATGTAATTGCAGAGCCATTGGACATTATCTTTAAAAACTCATGGTGATTGGGAGAGGTTCCAGATTATTGGAAAAGGGCAAATATAGTGCCCATATTTTAAAAAAGGGAAGAAGGAGAATCTGGGGAACTACAGACCGGTCAGCCTCACCTCAGTCCCTGGCAAAATCATGGAGCAGGTCCTCAAGGAATTCGTTTTGAAGCACTAGGAGGAGAGGATGGTGATCAGGAACAGCCAACATGGACTCACCAAGGGCCAGTCATGCCTGACCAACCTGACTGCCTTCTATGATGAGATAACTGGCTCTGTGGATATGGGGAAAGCAGTGGACATGATATATCTTGACTTTTGATATGGTCTCCCACAGTATCTTGCCAGCAAGTTAAAAAAGTATGGATTGGATGAATGGACTATAAGGTGGATAGCAAGCTGGCTAAATCATCGGGCTCAACAGGTAGTGAGCAATGGCTCGATGTCTAGTTGGCAGCTGGTATCAAGCACAGTACCCCAGGGGTTGGTCCTGGGGCCGGTTTTGTTCATCTTCCTTAATGATCCGGATGATGGGATGGATTGCACCCTCAGCAAGTTCACAGGTGACATTAAGATGGGGAGGAGAGGTAGATAGGGATAGGGATAGGTCCACAGTGATGTAGAAAAATCGGAGGATTGGGCCAAAGAAATCTGATGAGGTTCAACAAGGACAAGTGCAGTGTCTTCCACTTAGGACAGAAGAATCCTATGCACTACTACAGGCTGGGGACTGACTGGCTAAGCAGCAGTTCTGCAGAAAGGGACCTGGGGATTACAGCAGGCAAGAAGCTGGATATGAGTCAGCAGTGTGCCCTCATTGCCAAGAAGGCTAACAGCATATTGGGCTGCATTGGTAGGATTCTTGCCAGGAGATGGAGGGAAGTGATTATTTCCCTCTATTCTGCACTGGTGAGGCCACATCTGGAGTATTGTGTCCAGTTTTGCCCCCCCCCCACCCCACACTACAGAACGGATGTGGACAAATTGGAGAGAGTCCAGCAGAGAGCAATGAAAGTGATTAGGCAGCTGGGGCACATGACTTATGAAGAGAGGCTGTGGGAACTGGGCTTATTTAGTCTGTGGAAGAGAAGAATGAGGTTGGGACTTGATAGCAGCCTTCAACTACCTGAAGGGGGGTTTCAAAGAGGATGGAGCTCAGCTCTTCTCAGTGGTGGCAGATCACAGAACAAGGAGCTATAGTCTCAAATTGCATTGGGGAGGTTTAGGTTGGATATTAGGAAACACTATTTCACTAGTAGGGTGGTGAAGCCCTGGAATGGGTTACCTAGGGACGTGGTGGAATCTCCATCCTTAGAGGTTTTTCAGGCCTGGCTTGACAAAGCCCTAGCTGGGATGATTTAGTTGTGGTTGGTCCTGCTTTGAGACCTCCTGAGGTCTCTTCCAATCCTAATCTTCTAGGATTCTATATTATAATTCATTTCCATTGAGTGAGTGACAAAACTCCAATTGACTTTATTGTAGCAGTATTGGGCCCTGTTAGATTGAGGATGATAAACCAAAATAAGGTCTGCAGCAGATGGCTGCAACAGATGACTGAATATGTGCTATGTTTAATACTTACAAAATAAAGTTTTAAAATGTACAGCTTGTTAAGAGATTAAATCTGACTCCGAAGAAGCTCAAAATGTGTTATATTTACAATATAGTATATAAGGAGTAATTGTACGTGCCAATTTGATCTCTATAGCAATAATATTATGCAACTGTAACATACTGTATATACTCATTGAAATTCAATAAAACTGGTTGTTTTTAAAGTGCTGCCTGTGAGAAAAATCCCACAAACATGGGAAGGAGAAGAGAAGGAAGAAGTAAAGGAAAAATGGAGGTTCTTTTTCCAGTATCCAGATCTAAGATACTCAGAGACTGAAGAGTAAGGTGTAGTATACAAAATCTAATATAGAAAATAAGAGAATAGAAGGCACCCTGGGGCTCTCTGATGAAGCAGGCAAAGGTATAACAAGATCCAATGGCTGGAAGCTGATGCTAGACCAGTTGAAACTGGAAATAAGATGCTCATATTTAACAGGGAGGATAATTAACCACTGGGACAATTTACCTAGGGATGTGGTGGATTCTGCATCACTTGAAGTCTTTACATAAAGATTTGGATGTCTTTCTAAAATATATGGTTTGGCTCAGCCAGAAGTTATGGACTGGGTTCAGGAATCACTCAATGAAATTCAATCTGTATCTAGCAGGTGGTCAGACTAGATAATCATAATGTTACCTTCTGCCCTTAACATCTCTGAAAAACAGAGCAGGTGGCATGTGCTGAGCCATAAAAAGCATAGCCAAGGCTGCTCAGTGCTTGTTTGCTGTCCAAGGAACAACCAGAGGCTGTGGGAAGTGGTAGTGATTAAGCAGGCAGAATCTTATCTTAATCACTTTAATTGCCAGGCATTTTGATAGCACTCATCACTATAGTATCTGAGTATCTTCCCCTGGAATTACTACTAGCTCAGTGCTCCAACATGGTGTTAGCAGGCACTGTGTTGTCATTAACGCTCCTGTGGCAGTTTTCACAAGAATGGGATATTATCCCTGATGTCCTTGCTGAATTCTAATTCTAGTAACTCTTACTCCACCTACCTACATTTTCTATCTAGTTTGCCTTGGATAAAGTATGCTTCACTTCCAGTCCTGAACTATTGTGCTTTTATACTGTGCACAGCTAAATAGTTTGCAAGTTTCACTCTAGAGGCAGCTATATTGCAGTGGCTGAAGATGGGATTTCTATTTGACCTGTAATTTTGAAAGTCCTTTAGAAACTTTCTGGGTGGGAAAAAATGCTGTGTAGATCTCCGTCATTATTAATGGTAATAGTCACAGAAGCTCAGATATTGTACGGTGTGAATGCTGTACTCATAGATGTTTTATTTTTGCATTTGCTGCCTAAATGGCAGGCAGAGTCTAAGGGCAGAATAGCTCTCATACTTCAGTTGCACAGAAGATCTGGCCCAGCTCCTACTAAAGGCAATAGGAGTCTTTCTATTGACTTCACTGTGAATTGGATCAGGCTGCGAGTTACCAAGACAGTAGAATTCTCCATGTCTTCCTCCTTCTGTAGCTTCATCCCATGATGTGCATATCTGAGGGGGAGAGAAATCATCTGGACAATTTTCCACGTTAGTTTTCAAGAGTAAAAGGAACAATGAATTCACAATGGATGGTATCCTAGGCCAATCTGATATATTTAAATAAAATAATAATAATAATAAAATATTAAAAAGGCAAATTATTTTCTACAAGAGGGAGCTTCAGCCAAGGTCTCCTTTGCCAATTGTTAAAGGGTTTTCTCTCACTGACAGATACCCAGAATTTTCATCTCAGAAATAATCTTCCACTGGTACAGATGTTGGAGTTTATTTAAATAGGGCTCTGGGTGGATGAGCAGAAGCCTTGACTCAGTACATATCAAATCTAGGCAGCCAGTCAGTCACAGTATGGGTCTTTAGTGTTCACTGCTGCTCTTGTGGGAGTTGTTATGACTGTTAATGTTTCCATGATGTATTCTGGACTCTGAGATGTTCCCTGGACTTGTGTACATTCTCTTTGAAGTGGTACTGATAGCAAAGTCTCATTCCTTAAGTCTAAGAAAACAAGAAATGTATTGTGGTGTTTCACAAGATTTGTTTGACTCTCACTGTAGAGCTGAGATGAAGGACATGACATGACCTTTAGCACAGAGCCCTCTGCTTATGAGACCATCCTCCCATCTACATCAGCTGGAAGTGCAAAAGTCTCTTCAGGAAATGTTTGTTTCCCAGATATGGGACTGAGAGCTGTGACTACAGTGTGCTGTGATGAATTCTAATGCATATGTACCTAGCCAGATAGACAGACAGTGTCTGCTGAAGCCCTATGTTTATCCACCCAGGGCTAAATCCCAAAGGTTTGATGCTGCAACGCGGATTGCTTCATGCCCGGCCACCTAGTGGAATCCTCCTTCTCCTCCAACCATCGCAAAAGAAAATGCCACTAAGTACTTTTTCAAAGGGATCTTCCTAGCCTTCTCTGAGGCAATCTCCTTAATTAGCTCATTCCAGTCTTGCTTCCAAGTTTTCTATAGAAATAACTGCCAGATCGCTTAACTTTTTCTTGCCCTGTGGATGTTCTTAGATAGGTCTTGATTGATTTTTTCTTGCTAAAAAAAATATGCAGTGCTGTTTCTGTGTTAGGGAAACTCACATCTAAGGAACTTTTGTGAATGTAGCTAAGGAGATCAATGGGTGTCTTTGTTTCCAACTCACCCTTAAAGATTTGCTCAGTCTTGTTCTCCTGGCCTTCAAAATTTAAATCTTCAAGGTAGCTAATTGCTAAGTTTAGAGCATGCCTCTTTAGGTCTTCACTGCTGAGACATTTCAGTTTCTCACGTGCCCCCCCCCCAAAAAAAACTTTCTCCAACTCCATCGTACTTACACTTGTATCATTGAATTGTGTTACTATTCTGTCTAAAATGGGGCTGAAAACCTCTCATTCAAAAACGTTTTCCAGATCTGATGACCTTTCATCTTTTGCAAGTTCCCCTGGCATTACTTTCCTCCTTCAAGATTAAATCTCTTTCAACTGCACGGCTGTTCCTAACGTTTCAGCCTGTGAAACAGCAACTAACCCAGAAGACTGCAATTCCAATAAAGCATCTCAAAGATCACCAAGCAAACTATGAGCCATTTGAGTGTCAAGATCTGGACTCTTCAATTTTTTGCTTACAATGATAATTTTTTATAAGATAGTATGCCACATCTGGACCAAAGAAGTATAAAAAAGTCTGAAATGTTCATTTGCAAGCTATCAGCTTCTGACCTTGAATTCTGGCATAAGATTTCATGAAGCCTTGCCCTCCTCTAAAGCATCAGTTCAGGAAAACCCTCAACCTGATTTTGTAGTAAACAGATTGCCTCCATCCTTACTGACCATCTTGTCGTGCTTTGGCATTTTAATGTAATACTCATATGGTTTTTCAATACCTGCCAATGACTAGTAAAACTGGAAAACAGGGTGTACAGTCTTTGAATAGTTCCAAAAAATAGAACAACTTGGGGAACAATTGCAGCATCTTCTTCGATAAGATATAGTGTGTGGACAGCACATGAGATGAAAGATGCATATTGATTTACCTGCTGAATTCAATTTTGCACACCTTTTGTATGCTGCAGTCATGTTAGCTCCATTGTCATAGCTTTGTCCCCGGAAGTCAGCCATATTTAAACTGTCTCTTGTCAGCTTCTCTAAAATAACCTCCGTAATACCCTCCTCTGTTTTGGTGTGGATATCCGTGAAATCTACAACAACAACCTTCATTCCATCTTTCAAAACCTCAATATACCTGAACACCTGAGACATTCATTCCATTTGGGAGAGGTCTGGAGTGTTATCAAACATGATAGAGAAGTTTTTAGTTTTCCTAACCTTGTTGAAAATAGTCCACTGTACTTTTATTGTGATCCCTACCAATATATTCATTGTAAATGTGGTTTGTGGTACTGGCCTTAATAGCTTCCACATGATCTTGCAACACACTGTCATAACTTGCAAGCAACTCAAGTGTAAGCAGGGTCTGCATGAGCTTTCCCCTGCTATCTATCTGGGGAAGACGACTGCAGGAACCACCCATGTTGGCGTAGACATGCCCATTCTGCCTATGTGTGCAGCATCATGGGGCTGCTTTGCCCAAAAGATCACTTTTGGTTGGGATATGCACTTGGTGCTGGATCACAAGTCACTTTGCTATTGAGTGCAGGGATAATAAACTGCTGTTATCCTTGGTTTGTGAATCAAGGGCAGCAGAACTGAGCTTGGCATACCTTGATTGAGAGACTCACCCTCAATTGAACTGCACTCACTAGGTGGGAGCAGTGCGGCTAAAGCCCATTGGAGTTGAGAGAGGATGGGGGACAGGGGTTTGTACCTGGTGGGGTGGGCTCTGCTTAAGGGTCATAGACACCATTTGACTCTCCCCCACCCACTGTGTTTTACCAGAGCTGTTTAAGACTCAAGTGGGAGTCTTTTGTTGCTCCTAAAAGAAGCTAATAGAGCTGAAATCACTAATAACTAGGTCTAAGCATTAGACCTGTGATGAGACAGTGTCTCTGGGGAAAGAGGCCACCCAGCCTGCACTAGCGGCTGGCGGAGTGGCTGGCAGAGTGAGCAAGGTGCCTTTTTTCCCCACCCCATCTGTGTGGGAGGTGAACTCTCATGAATGCACTTCTGAACTCTGGGTCTTCATGGACCAAGGACAACAACTGTGGGGGATGTGATGGAGAGAGATGGGAGGGGCATGTTAAAGGAATGCCTCAGATTGGATTTAACAATCTGAGGCAAAAGGACACTGCCCAACATACTTTGGGGACAGTGTTTTTTTCATGGTTTTATGCTTATGAATCCTGCTTGTGGCATTTTCCCAAGTTAATACCGTGTTACTTTCCTCCTTTTTATTAAAAGTTTCTTTTCTACACTCAGAGTCTGTGCTTGAGAGAGGGCAAATATTGGTTCTTAGAGGTGTCCAGGAGGTAGTGTGTAATTTTCCCCCCGGTTACTGGGTGGGGGCTTGAGACGGTTCTGTGTTGTATTGTTGAAAAGGAACTTCTAGATATTGAACCTGGCCCTTGTCACTGCTGACTTCACCTGGCAGAAGGGTTACACAAGTAAACCCCAAAACTACTATTATGAAGATTGACTAATTTTTGCCTGAAACCTCTCAAAACTGAACGGGTCTCACCTAAATACAGCAAAATATCCAAGCGATGATGCAAAATGTTGCTCCACATGTTCTTCTGCATCTGATAGCATAGTTGCACATGTTTGTCAATTATGTGACCCTTTTCCAACAATTCTGCAACTTCCATTCAGTGAGCAATTGCCTCCACAAGTTACTCTGAAACTTCATGTTGGGATATGCACTTGCTAAAGTGGAAAAAGTTTGTGAAACTAGTGTAACAGGTTGTGCTCACCACTGTGACGCCTCCTGCTGGTTGCTCTGGGAATTAGTTCTGTCCATCAGCAGGGCGCCCTCCTCTTGTGGTTTCTCACTCTCCATCTCTGCTTCTCTGCTGTCTCCACTGTCTGTGGGGACCTGCGTCACTCCCGGACCGCGGGGTCCTCTTCAGGGCATGGCACTCTGGCTGTGCCCTGTGACACTGTACCTCGGGGAACACTCTGCACCCTGCAATATGATTGTGTGGTATCCAATGCAAAGTTTGTCATGTTGGTTGTCTTCGGAAGGCTCATGATGCACTGAGCATTGTTATAGTAATGTTATAGGTTGTAGTTTCATGTATATAGTTATAAGGCTGAAAATGTGTCCTCATGGCTTAAAACAAGCAAAACTCTCCAGGAGCAGAGGGGCAGTTCACACCTCATCAGGGCATGTATGGGCCAAACCCAGCCCAGCCTCACAGGAACAAAGGACTCTCGAGTGAGTCACACCCCTTCCTTTGGTCAGTGTGACTCTGAAAGGGGAGAGGCAAAGCCAAGAGGGAAGAAAGAACATGATAAAAGGAAGAGATGTTTGCCATGCTCTTCCTCTCTCTTCCACCTCCATCTATAGACATCATCACCAAGTGACTGAAGCGCTGATCAAAGGGGAGACCCTAGCTAAAGGGCAACCAGCCAGCTTGTGGTGAGAAGCATGTACGTTTATAAGGGCACTGAAAATGTTAAGATCAGTTTAGAATGCATTTTGCTTTTATTTCATTTGACCAAATTTGACTTATGGTGCTTTGACTTATAATCACTTAAAATCTATCTTTTGTAGATAATAAATGTGTTTGTTTATTCTACCTGAGGCAGTGAATTTGTTTTGAAGTGTGTCAGAGACTCCACTTGGGATAACAAGCCTGGTACATATCAATTTCATTGTTAAATTGAGGAAGTCATATAAGGTTTCAGTGTCCAGCGGGCATAACTGGACACTGCAAGATGGAGGTTCCTAGGGTTGTGTTTGGGACCGGAGATATTGGCTAGTGTCATTCGGTTGCACAATCCAAGCAGCAGCTGGCCAAAAGTGCTCACTCACGTAGCTGGGAGCAGCTTACGTGCCAGAGGCTGTGCGTGAACAGCCCAGGAGTGGGGGCCTCTCACAGCAGAGCAGGGTAAGGCTGGCTCCCAGAGTCAAGGATTGGAGTGACCTAGCAGATCACCAGTCCTGATAAAACCAGGGGCATGTCACATGCCCCAACTCCATTTTCCTCTTCCTTCTGGGGGAACCAGCAGTCCTTCGCCCAGCCTTTCACCACAGTAGTGAACTGCAGCCCCTAGTCCAGCCCCTCACTCAGGGGCAAACTGCAGTCCTTTGGCTGGCCACTTCCCTTGGTGGCCAGTGGGGCAAAGGAGCGGGGGGTCAGGCCCACCCACTACTCTGGGCCCCGACTCAGGGACCGTATAGCTGGCAGCCGCTCACTGCCTCTCCTTCCCCTACTCAGCCCCTGTATCAAGGCCTCAGTCTGGGAGCCAGCCAGGCTGGAGCTCCGTTTACTTCCCTGACCCTGCCCAGCACTGCTCTGTCCCAGGCACTTCTCCCTACAGGCAGCTGGTCCTTCTCCCTCAACCTCCGGGGAGAGACTGAGCTCTTCTCTGCCCTGAAGCCCTTCTTATAGGGCCCAGCCTGGTCCTGATTGGCTGCTTCTAAGACTTCCTCTGGAAGGCTGGGTCCTGCACAACTGCTCCAACGGCTGCTATTAACCCTTTGCCAGCCAGTGAGGGGCAGCTGCCCTGTCACACCTAATTTTACAGTTCACTATGAAAGATGAGAAACAAGTGAAATGGAACAAGGAGGCAAGAGTGAAACTGTACTTCAAGATTGCTGGCATAAGTCCCTATTAGGAATTTTGACAAAGAGCCAGGGTTTTAACTTGTCTTCCTTTGCATTCACTAGGTAAAAAACTCATGCTCTAAATTAACAATGGGACCATTTTCTACAAAAAAAAACCAATGAATACAATCCACCACTTGTGGCCAAGTAGCCATATCTGCCTTGCCAAAGTTAATGTTTTCAATAAACTCAAATCAGTGTCCTTGCTAGCTAAGAAAGACTCAGAAGTGCAAATAGCAGAACCATCTGCAGAACAAGGAACATGGTTGACCTTTACATGTTTCAAGAAACTTTGTAGACCACTCAAATTTTCTGATTCCACACCCCTCTCCCCCAGGCCTTCTGCAGCTTGTGCTTTTGAGCCCCACTCTTGTGACTGTTGGTATTCATGGCAGAAATCATGGTTGACCGGAAGAATTCAACCAGCAAGCTCTTCATGAATAAATTGTTAAGGTTGCAGTGACTGTGGTAGCGGATGAAAGATCTAACCAATATCTCTGTGAAACTGAGAGAAATCAAGCAAAAGGACATAATAACTCTGTGAAACTCAGAGCTATATCGGGGGAAATTAATGAGCTGGAGCTCAGGAACACAGATAAGGTCAATTGAGGTCTAGTGATGGCAGCACTTACAGAGAAGGCTACAGCACCACAATGGAAGAAAAAAAGTAAACAAAAGAAAAGAGGGCAGGGGTGGGGAGTGCAACCTTTTATGGGCTCCTGACTGGCTCGGGCCCAGTTCCATTGGAACTGTTTGAACCCACCTTCTTCACTGCCCTGGCAACTGAACAGCGGGTTCCAGCTCTGGAGGCGGGTGCTAGGCAGAGAGTCTGTACCCAGGGACCCAGAGTCTGAGGCTGTGGCTGGGCTCTGTTTAGGCTGAAGGAGCTTAAATACCTGAGACCCAGAGGCTTGGATCCCCTCACAGCAGTCTGTTAGTCACCCACAGAGTGAGCCTGACCAGGTCTGTGAAACATAGATATATTAAAAACTGGACCAAGGCTGCCGGTTTGTTTTACAAAGCCCATTAAAGAGCTGTCTGTTGGCACAGACTTTTAGCCAGCACCACCGTGGGCTGTTTTTAACCAGTGATCAATAAGTTAAAGGTTTGATCTTGCACTAACAATCCCTCGAGGCATCCTGTTCCTCCCTTTGCTTCTGCCTAGAATAGTTTTGGTATGGGAGACACACACAGCTCAGCCTCGCTTTGACAAACATCATTAATTTTTTATTGATTCTCCAGACTGTGAAGGACTCTATTCATCACGTAAGCCCTGCAGCTTTCACCCCTCAGTGCTCACCTTTAGGTCTCTGCGTGTGCCCTCATCCAATTTGGTCCTGTTCACAATTTATTCCTCATCAGTGGGGAATGGCATCTTTCTTTTAGGCTTGACATGACTTCTCTGATTTGATATAAAATGTATTATACCAGCCTTATTTCCCGCATCAAAACAATATCAACATCCAGTGACCTTTGGAAAATAAAAGGCACATTAGCAGCTAGCCACTAGCATGTCGTTACCATAAGCTGCAAAAGACAGGACTTTTGCTTGTTTAAATAATGTAGTTTGATGCTTGTGGAGAAAAGCATAATATGTAAATCCATCGACATATAAAGCCAGGCTTATTTTTGGTCATTTGGGGCTATATTTGGCCAGAGGTGCAGTTTAGGAGTTGCAGAGGGGCTAGACTGCTGCCAGAATCCATGGGCTGATCTTGGGCTGAATAAACCACAATCCTTTCTGAGGTCTCAGTGGCAGCACACACCATCATGGCCTCAATCCCAACCCTGAAGAGGGAGCAGCACATTCCTCTTCCACACCCAGACAGCTCTGAGCAATGGCCCCACTCTCACCAGCACATGGTGCTGTAATAGTTTGGGGGTATGCCTGGGTCAAGCTATGAACCCCATTTTGTTTTAAGAACTCCATCTTGTGACTGCAACCTTAGTTGTGACCTTCTGGCTGAATTATAACCTCCATGTTGGATTAAGACATGGTATCAAAACCCTTGACAGGGTCAGTCTATTCTGGACACTGTGTGTTCATGGTAGAGTGTCGGATTAACAATGAGAGAGCAATCAAGGGCCAGCAATGTCTTCCCCACCTGTAGCAATAGGTTTTCTATAAGCAGGGCCACTTTGAATGATTTGTAACAACCAACACTATCCCTTGGGACTCTCTACACAAAAGCCAACATGGGGGTGGAGTTGGCATCTCCCCCCAGCCAAAAGCAAGTGAGCAGAAATATTATAAAAGGAGGCTGCTTTGCTAAACAGGTGGCCATTCCATCATTACTTGTAAGCAGAACTTGCTGGGGATAGTGCAGACAGGAGACACTGCCTGGCATAAGGACACTCACCAGACTGCAGGACTCCCAAAAGGGGTGAGATCAGACCGGAGATTGCATTCAGGATTGTTTGTTGTTTTCCTAGATCTGCAACTCTTCTGGGTTTTTGTTTGTTTGGTGCTTTTTTTAAGAGTAAAATATTTGTGGCTAAAAACAAATTCCTTCCCTAAGCCTGTGTCTCTTTCTGTACTGCCATATTGTCCCAGATGAGTTTAACTAGGAGCAGAGTTCACACAGCCAGGTGGATTCTGGGAAAATTTGTCTAGGCAATTTGGGCTGTGGGAGGGGAGTGGCACTGGTTTGGGGGTCTATGGTTGCCAGCCTGCAGAGTCTTACTGGCCAAGAAGGGTGTTAGACACGTGGTCTGCACCTGACATATCCCAATCCAGGTACAGTGACCAGTCACTACCCAGACCTAGGGGGCCCAGAAACACGTTGGATTCACTGGTTGGATCCCATCAGAACAGACTGGTGTCCATCCCGAGAGAGGGACTGGGCTCAGGTGTGACAAGGGCATGTAAGGACACTAGGTAGGAGCACATTCTGTGTGCCCCATAAGGATTCTGGTCAACGTCTCAAGCAGAGAAATTCCTTGAGCCTTCCCCCGCATCCTTGCCACCAGCTTAGGGGCTATAAACTGTAGCATCCCTAGTGACAGGGCTGAGGTGTAGTAACATAAAGGAGGTTCTTTATTAATTCTCAAACCCTACCACAGTTAGGTTTTATGCCATTACTGCACAGGGTCTGTCAGATGCTGGCCCTGATTAAGCAATCCTGGAATGCATTGGCAGCTGGTGCCTAAGATAAGTGGTGGAGCTGGGGCTGGCAGTTGGAGCATTAGATACACCCCCACGGCCCAAAATAATTATTTCTGACCCATTTCCTCCAATGGGTGGGGCTTAGTCCCATAAACCCCTCATTACTAGCTGCCACCAATTACACTACAGCCATAACTGAGCCTTTTATTATTGATTTTCTTCCTTCTTTTCTTCTACTTCCTAAATCCATGATAAAAAAGGATTTTTTTTTTCAGATTACTAAATTTGCTGCAGATGGTGGCACGTCAAAGTCTGAGTCTCACGCTTGTCTCTCAGTCCCGAGCTGGCAGGTTTTAGGAAAGCTGGACAGGTAGCGTGCTCAGGTCCTATGGGAAGGTCTGTTGTCATTGTGCAGCGACTGTCCCGAGAAATGGCATAGCTGTGGCTCCCTCTGGAGCCCTTCAAACTCTCTGCTGCAATGACAGTTGGCCTGACTTGGAAGCACGGGTAACATTGATGGTTCCTGAGGGCCCAGCAGAAGCCTGTGGAATTAAGAGGGCTCTCAAGAAGCGCTTTAGTTTCTACTCCTACAGAGGTTTGTTTTCTTTTCCATAGTCTCAATAATGCCATTTTCATTAAACCCTCGAGACCATGAAGCAATATTTCTTCCTGAAAATGTGTATGGTGAGTTTTAATGTTCGGTAGGGTAGCAGGGCCAAACGGATGCTGTCTTTGTCTGAATTTATTTCACCAACATTTATCATCAAAAAGGGACACTACAATCTAGATACAATCCATCCCAATGAGAGAATCCCCCCTCGCCCTTTAAACCAGTGCTTTTTGAATGGGAGTGGGGAAAGCTGCTGACCCTGAAACTCCTCCCTTCCCTCCGTCCTGTACCGCATTCATAGATGCCCTGCAAGGGAACGTGTACACTGTTTTAAAGCCTGTGGCAGTGAGTCTCAGAGCCCAGGCCACAGACGCACTATGGCACTAAAAACAGCTGGGTAGATATTTGGGCTCAGGCTGGAGTTCAGGCTCTGGAGAGCCTGACCCCAAATATCTACCCAGCTGTTTTTAGTGTGCTTGCAGAGCTACAGGCTAACTGGTGGGTTTCTCCTTGAGTGCACCAGCTTTCCTGTGACAGCCCCCCTATTCCAGCCCACCACGAGAGCAGCTCAGCCTGCACCGCTTCCAGCAGCTCCCATTGGCCTGGAGCAGCGAACCGCGGCCACTGGGAGCCACGACTGGCTGAACCTGCGGAAGCAGCAAGCAAACCGGACCGGCCTGCCAGGCGCTTTCCCTGCACAAGCGGCAGAACAAGTTTGGGAACCACTGTTGTAAGCTCTTCAGGCCAGGAAATGCCCCTTAGGATGTATATGTGCAGTGCCTTGCACAATGGGCCCTGATCCTTGACTGGAACCTCTGAGTGCTGCTATAATGCAAATAATAAACAGTAAAAGTAGAAAAATAGAGAGCAGGAAAAAAGAAAGAGAAAAAGAAATGAAAAGGTGTCATAGTTACAGGGCTAGCTGTCCCCTTTCTCATCTGTCTGAGTGAAACCCCTCAACTGCTCAATCTCTTGCCTTTATGCATATCTATCTTGGGGTGGGACCTTGGGATTCTTCTACTCTTAGACCAAGCCCTGGCTATACAACACTGTGGATACCAGCCACCTATCACCTTGCAGGGCCAGCGGGCTGTTGGGCACCTGCATTTCCCCCTTTTGGGGATCCTGTGATCAGGGATAGTGGCCAACAGCCTTCCTACAACAAAGCATTTTTATTTCAAAATGGAATAAAGCATGAGAGGACAAAAGGGATTTTTAAAACAGCAACTGCCTGCCTGCACGTTTACTCTCAACTAATCTTACCCTTCACTACAAGCTAAGTTAGGCGGGCTTTCCTCTTCAGCTACAGGAACAGACCAGAGTCCATTTACAATCTTGTAGGAAGCCAAGGAGCTCTTGGGACTAGGAGCACCATTTGCTATGGCATAAGGGGGAATGAGTTACCATCTTGCTCCAGGGTCTTTGGTTGCAGTGCCGATGTATGAAGTCTTCCTTCTGCCCGAGACTGTTTTCCCTCAGGCAGGCCATTTAGGACAATACCTCTGGGATGGAGACTCCACTATTTAGCATTAGACCCATCCAGGCTTAATGGCTTTACATCACTGGTCTTGTGACTGCATCTGCCTGTGGGGGAGTGTGTGGAAACTGTCTGCTCTCTTCTGACAGTCCAACCTATCATCCAATACAGGAAGCAGATTTTGGGATACCAACCAATATTCCATATTTGTCACACGGTGGGAGAGGAGAAGGATTTTTAAAGGGACAGGCTCAGAAACAAGGAAAGTTCATAGCAGACAGAATAGGAAAGCTACTCTAGCAATAGCTTGTTATGTGTTGTTACTGTACCAACCTGACTGCCAGATAACCGGAGATAATGATTGCCTGATTCCATGCAAACTTTTATTTCATTTTCATTTCAGTCACAATGTGTAGCATAGAAGATAAACACAGCTGTATGTGTTTCTAAAATATTAATAAAATAAAGATCTCCACCAATCTAGTGGAATAATAATATTAATTGATGGGATGGTAGTAGAGATTTAAACATATTAAACATGTTTAATTCAGTGGCAGAAACAAATCTAAGCTTTGGATGCAGTTGGAACAAACCTCTCACAAAGAATCAGGGCTAAACACTGGTTTGGGTGACCAATTTTTTATTTCTCCTAAACTGGGACACTTTTCTCAGTGTTCTCAGCTGGTAAAAGATGAAGGTTGTGGTCTGATGGCAAGCAGGAAATTGTGGCAATTTGTGGGAATGGAGGGGATATTAGTCTTGTGATCAGGAGGAGGTGTTAAAGGAGTGCTCTATAAAAGATAAATGTTGTATATAAGTAAATGCTTAATAGACAAGGTGCCAGTAGATGGCACTAAAATATGCAGCATTGTTCCTGGGCTTTGTGGGACCAGTAAAACTTGTTGATGTGCATTTGAAATACACCTCTACCCCAATAGAATGCTGTCCTCGGGAGCCAAAAAAATCTTACTGTGTTATAGGAGAAACCGCATCATACCGAACTTGCTTTGATCGCTGGATTGTGCAGTCCCCCCCCCCCCAGAGTGCTGCTTTACTGCATTATATCTGAATTCGTGTTATATCGGGTCCTATTATATTGGGGTAGAGGTGTAGTATCTTATGTGCAGCACTTAACATGCTGCTCTTAACAGGCTGGGGTTATGTTGAGATGCAAGGTCCTATGTTTTCAAAGCATGATGCTATACAAATGACCGATTACTATTATTAATATGAAACACTTTGGGCAGATGCTCAGCAGCTGTACATTGGCATAGCGCCACCAAAGCCAACACAATTATATTGATTTTACACCACCTGAGGTTCTGGCTGCTTATTTGTATTGCCTTGTTCTGTTTCAGTTTAAATTTCTCTTTCCACACTTTCATCTAGCATTATTGTAATGATTTGGTTAGTGCTGTCAATGAGCTCAGTGCTAGGCGACACACAGAACTACGGAGAGTGCTTTCCTCAAGCAGCTTGCAATTTAAAGACAGATGATGCATGGAAGATGACATGTGCTGAGAAATCCAGAGGTGCAGATTACTTAGACTCCGTAGTTGTTGGGTGGGACCTCCTAAACCATTTAGAGGAGTTGGACACCTAATTCCCATTAATTTCTAAATTTCGGAGGGAAACTCTGGATATTTTTTTGTTTTGAAACTGTGGAGTTTTGCTCACTTTGTTATATTTTCCAAATGGGAAAAATTGGAAAACTTCCATGCAGCATGGGAGAAATTCTAGCCTCACTGAAGTCAATGGGAGTTTTGCCACTGATTTCAAAGGGCACATCGATTTTTACCCCATATCCTGTCATGGCATTTCTATTCAAATAGCAATTTGATGCAGAGCTAGTTCACGGGATACAAATTTCTGGGCATATACTCAAACACTCAGGCAGCAGAACATCTGATGGATGTTAGTTAAATGCCGAGAATAAATGGGACTATGCTCCTTTTTTAAAAAAGCCTATAAATAAATCAAATTCTGGTGAACCTTGAGTCTAAGTCGTTGACCTTCACAGTCAAGCTACTCAATGAGAACTGGAATATTGAATACAAAATGTGGTGTCACTGCCTCACATACAAAACTTTCATTTCCATGTGTAACTGGACATTTGCATGTATAGTAGGCAACTGCCTATCTTACAGCTTTTTTGAATAAACAATTAGGGCTGGAGTCTGCCATTAGAGATAGACCTTAGCAAGGCATGGGGCATAAGTTGCACCACTCCAGGAATAGCCCAGGGGTGATTGTGATTTAGACATAATTTTAAATCATAATTCCTCCCCAGTTCCTCTTTACTCCTGGGATGAAGGGTAAATAATTTTACTGCTAATACAGGCCAACAGCAGTTATGATGCCCTCCTGCCAAGTTGCCCAGCTGGAAGGTAGAGTCAAGACTCTGCCAATTCCATACTCTTCAAAGCCCAGTCCCCACTCACCTGCTCTTGGGCGGGAGCACATGAGTCTGCAATAACCTCTCACCTCCTATATAGACCCAAAGTCTGGGTAGGCCACTTCCTTCCTTCCAGGGCCATGGTGTTCACCTCTCAGTCTAACCCACAATTTGCATAGTTAAATAGGTATACTAACCAATATGGTTGTCTCGATTAGTTGTGCATAATGTCACTGCTTTAGCTTTATGTTCTGCACTTTTACAAAGCAAATTCTGCATCTCCTTCTCCCAATCGCTTCCTGAGTTCTCTCTTTGTCTGGTCTTTGTGCTCTACCAGTCTTAGATAATTTGCATTTTCCTTTTCTTGTTCATTGCTTCCAGATCTGTCATTCTACATTTATTCTGCAAAACTTCAATGACCAAACTGCACTAGCCACACTGGGCCTAAATTAGTATTATTGGTGTGTTTTAGAAATCTTATTTATAGTGCCACATCTCAAGACCTCTCTCTAAAACAGGGCTGGACAAACTTTTTGGCCCGAGGGCCACATTGGGGTAGGGAAATTGCATGCAAGGCCATGAATGTAGGGCTGGGGTGTAGAAGGAAGTGCAGGGTGTGGGAGAAGGTGCGGGGTGCAGCAGGGGGCTCATGGCAGGGGGTTGGGGTGCAGGAGGGTGTGGGGTATGGCAGGGGGCTCAGGGTGCAGGCTCTGGCCCGGCACTGCTTACCTGGAGTGGCTCTAGGGTGGCAGCAGCGTGCAGCATGGCTAAGACAGGCTCCCTGCCATGCTGTGCCGCTCCCGGAAGCAGAAAGCACCATGTCCCTGCAACCCCCTGGGGATGGGAGGGCAGAGGGCTCCACGCACTGTCCTCTCCTGCAGGTACCTCTCCCGAAGTTCCCATTGGCCGTGGTTCCCAGTTCCTGGCCAATGGGTGCCCGTGGGCAAGGGCAGCACATGGAGCCCTCTGCCCTCCCACCCCCCCAGGGGCCGCAGGGACTTGGTGCCATCCACTTCCAGCAGCACAGGGCTTATGGCGCCATGGGGGTGGCAAGCCTCTGGGCCGGATCCAAATGCCTGAGAGGCCGGATCCAGCCTACAGGCTGTAGTTTGTCCACCCCTGCTCTAAAAATAAAGTGAAATCTCAATACTGACCCTTCAACAGCACCACACACATAATCAAGTTTTGTAGTTTGAAAACTGAATTACGGTGACCCATAATTTTTTGTTCTGAAGCCAATTTTTAGTGAGATGAGCTAATTTTCTGTCACATATGCCAACTTTCCCTCTGTGCCATAACTCTAGAGTCTAGCCTTCTAAATGAAAGATGTATTGTAATTCTGAATTAGTTTACTGTGTGTCATGTAAGTGAGATCAATAAAAATCAAACTGGGAAGCCCTACTTTGAATGAGTGCTGCAGAGAATCTCAACTGCTGGAACATTGTTTGGTGATAGTATCTTGGAAGAAAGCATTCCCAGATTCTGTGTGACTGGAACCACTAAAAAGGTTAACAAACAGAGGTAGCTGAAAATTTTCAGCCAGCTGCAAGAATAGTCAAAATGTTTCAACGAATTGAAACGTTAAGGGAAAACAGTTGCCAAAAATTTGAATTTTTTCTTGAATTTCTCTGCATTTTTTTGCACAGCTCTATTCACAAATTGATCTTGAAAGACCTGCTAAAGTTTGAATGACCTCATTTAACAACCTTAGATGAGGTGACAAGGAAATATTTTGAGTTTACCATTGAATTTTGAATTTCCTCTGGCACTTCTTTCCTATAGGAATTTCTCTTTTTTTCTCCTTAAATGAAGACTCCTCACTGTCTGATGCAGATAAATAAATCCATAATGTATCAGCTAATCTAACAGTCCTCTGCCCACCCCTCTTCCTGGGGCCCACTGGTTGCCCCAATAAAGCTCAGAGAGGCTTCTAGTTATGCAGCACCCGTGGCTTTATTTACACAATGTTCTCCCACCACCAGTGTTATGCTATGAACAGAGCTTGCAGACCTGATAATCTCCTCTCCTAAACAGACTCTACCCTCGGCCGGCTGGCGGGCGGGCGGGCAGGCCTTCCCCCTAGCCATTCCCCCTTCTTCTGGCTGCCAGCCAGCCTTTATAGCCCTTGAATCCTCAGGCCAGCAGGTGCAGCCAATTCTAAAGGCCAGGCACCAGACTTCTCCCCAGCCTCAATCTATTTCCCCTGATTGGGGCTGGCTGAGCAGGGGCTAATTAGGTGCCTTTGCACCAGTGCCCTGCTACGGGGACACTTTACACAGCAATGTCTTTAGCAGATATTAATCTAATAATGAAGTGAAACCAGGTTTTCTAAACTGTAGAATATTGGTTCAAAACTAGAGCTACATAGAATGATTCCAGCTGAATCTTAGCAACAGTGAATTGTCAAATGATCTTTGTGTTATTCCAGTGGGAACGTCACATTTAGAAAAATATATATATTTAATTCTTTGCTGGTATGAGACTGTAGTGAATGGCATGCCATCCTATATGTATATATCTATACAGAATCTAAGGAAAAAGAGAAGGTCTGCCAATGAGTTCTTATAGGTGGCAACTCAGATTTACACCATGTATCCTTCATTTCACTAGAGCATCCCAAGGAAAAGATCACCAAAATATTTTAACATGGGCAAAACAATAATTTCCCCTAGCCTCTTTCTCTGAAACCAGCAAACCATTTTGGCTGAAATTTTCCAAAAACATTCAGCCTGAGGCTGTCACTCAGCATGGAAAATTTTAGCCCAAACCAGGAAAGTTATAAGCAACAGAAAACAGGGGTTTGTAATGGGAGATATCTGGCAACCTTAATTATAGGCAAGGTTACCAGCCCTGCCTATAAGGCCCTAAATAAAGAGTTAGCAGTCTTACTTTAGGCACCTATTTTTGAAAAAAAAAATGGCCCATCATTTCAAGCTTTCTTGACAAATGGTCTGACCCTCTGAGTCATCGAGTGCCTTCTGTGAAGTGGAAGCTGAGAATACGCAGCACCTCACCTACTTAATTCTGCAATGATTGCACTAAATATAAATTTTAAAAGCTCTGACATTAGTGGAAATAAATCCATAGCTACAGAAAAAAATTCTCTGTTATCAGCTGTAGATAGAATTCAGACAGTAGCTCTTTCTCAGTTTACTGTAACGGCAACACTTATGCAAGCAGGATCATGTGGGGTCCAGAAATCATGTGACTCACGACTACCCTGGGGCTGTCAGGTCCCTCCCCTACAAGATGCACACTCTGCACAGCCTTGTGGGAAGCGACAGCCACAGTAAGATTGTACAGCAGGAGGGCATGTTGAGAGTGATGATGAAAACATGGGCCAGCTCCATGGAATCAGTGGGAGCCTGCCTGATGGCTACACTCTCTCTGAACAAAAAGCCAGAGCAGCAGGGCGCCTTCTCTTCACAGGAAATTTGTGGAATATGGATCAATAAAAATCCCATTATATAAAGGCATTTTAGACAAAATGATTATTTATTCTGTTAAGCGCACACGGAAATACTGCACACTACCCTGCATTTCAAATAGAAATACTTCAGGGCAAGTTCCCTGCTGCCCTGTCTGAAAAAAAAAATACAGAGGGTGAAGCACTCATAGGGAAGGCAAGTTTAGGCCATTTCGGCACTGTCCTGTTCTAAATTATAACAATCTCCCTCCCCGTGGCTGCCTGTGTGCTGTGCCAGAGCCCAGAATCCCTGGTTGCAGTTGGCCATACACCCAATATCACCCCTTGTGCCAGAGCATGTGCTCCCCTGAGGTAAATAAACATATATATGATCATCAGAGGCACCTAGGAAGGGCAAAGTGCATACTCTTGGACTTTGCTATGCAGCACTGGGAATCACTCACATACTATGATGGGCAGTGTAGATGGATGGACAGATTTTTTCCCCTCAAACTGTAGCTTCCTTACCAGAAGCCAAATAACTAGCTGTTTCACTTACTTTAGTATTCTAGTAGCAAAGCTGGGTAGTGTATCTCTATTGTGCAAAGTCCTCTGGGATTTTTTATTGTGAAAATGATGCATGCTCACTATCAAGTAAGTGTGATATTTAAGACGCAGCTACTGTATCACTGTAATTAATATGGTTTTTATTTTGTTGCAATATCTATCTCTCTGTCATACAGTGAACATTTGATGTGCAATGTATGTGCCTGGAAAAGATCTGTTTATATGCAGCAGCAGCATCTGGTTTACAAAGAGGTCCTGGATTTTTATTCAGTAAGGCATGAATAACTTGCCCAAGGTCACATATTGAGCCAGTGGCTCATATGCCTGGATTCTCTGCTCTAGCCAGTGTACAATACAGCCCTTTCCTTATGTGTTTCAAGTATGTACAAGGTTATTCCAAACAGACTGTGAGAGGAATTGACTATAAAAGCTTTTCATTAACCAAATCTCCCTAATGGTTATAGGGGGGGAAATGTAAGCTCATTTTCTATTTGCTGCTATGCAGTAATATACTGAAAGCTTGTGGAATGGTCTGCATTTTAATGTAGAATTTACAAGGTCCAGCCCTTGGAGATAAATGTATCTTCTGTTTCTGTGTGACATGCATTCCATACCAAATGCTGCTTGCTACAATGCAGTTCTATATTACCGGTAATATATTTTTATTCTCCTGCACAGCAGACTCACCAATATTTCACTTCCTTCATGGCCCTAACTCAACATGCAACATTCAAGGGGACATTGATGACAGGTGATGCTTAGCAGTCATTTTTAGTCTCTCTCCACTAGTCATGTCAAATCTGTACCAGACCCCCAGTGTAAAGAGATGACAAGCCTGTTGAAAGCAGGAACCATGGCCATTCCACATGCAAAGCAGAAAGTGGATGAGAAGGAGGGATGGCGAGGGAAGCTCTGGGTTATAAAGACATTGGAAGTACCAAACCATGATTTTAAAAGTACAGAAGTATATAAAAGGCACAAATGCTTCTAATTAGTCTGTCTTTTAGCTGCTAAAATGCCTCTTTGGGTTTAGATTAAAAGAACAAGTGTCCTTGTAAGCATCAGCAGGCAATATTTTACAGGTCAAACTGATCCACAGGAATACAATAGCAATTCCCTTTTGAACCTCACAGAAGATCTAGTTGGAATTAAACAGAAAACAAAAATGCCATCTGGATTCAGGTGAGTCATGTTTTAATTTTAATGACAACAATTGCATAATCAGTAAGCATTTTAGCACTGGGCTAACTGAATTGATCCCAAAAGTATTAAGTCATTGGAGGTTTTGCCTGAATAAAGGCTGAATAAAAAGTAAATAAGGATTTCAGGCTTTGGCCCTTTGATGCTAATTAAGACAGCCTATTCCAAGGAGAGCTAGTCCCTATGGCCCCAGTTCAGCACAGGACCCAAACATGTGCTTAGCTTTAAACATGCTGTTGAAGTCAAACATTAGCTTTAAACATTTGTTTATGTCCCATAGAAGTCAATGGGAATTAAGCATGCACTAGAAGATAAATCCATGTTTAAATCCTGTCCAAAACAGGGATGGACTTAACCACATGCTTAAGTGCTTTCCTGACTTGGAGTGTATGGCTTTGCTTCACTGGAGGACATTAGTATGTGCCTAACTTTAAGCATGTGAGTCGTTCTTTTGACTTCAATAGAATGTTAGGTGCTTAAGTAGCACATTAGCACATTCCTAACTTTTGGGAATACGTCTACTGACTAAATGCTTAAAGTTAGGCACACTTAAATACTTTACTGAAGTAGGGCCTATGTGTTCACTCCCCTTACTCGTTTTTGACTCAGACTCTTATTTGATTTTTCCCATTATTGAATAAAGGGGATTTTTGGCCAAAGAAGAATTGACCTTAATTCACTGGTTTTCCTTTTGTACAGAACTGGGTGAATTATTTGTAGTGAACAATTTAGTAGAAGAATTTTGCTCTGCTCCCTTTGTGGTGAATTATCTGTGAACCAGCTTTCAGTTCAGTTTATTTATTGTTTATTATTCCAGATTGTTTTTGCTCCAAATTATTCCAAATTCATCAGTGAATGGCTTATGTGGGCTTATTTCAGCCTATGGATTCCTCAATAATCATTGACAGTGTCAACTGCTTTGATTTTTTTGCTATTTGTAAGGTACTACTCATGCTGTTGGATGTCCCCTAGATAATATAGTAGTGTTCTTGCACCCTAACTGAATGGCAGTCCACAAAATGGATGCATGTACACTTTTGCAGGATACACGTTTGTGCACTTTCCCGTTCTCCAAACATTCTAAAAGACAAACCTCTGCTAGTACAAATGTTCAGGAAGCGGTGTCACAGCCCTCATCGAATTTACATTTTCTATTTGAACAAATGTTTGTGAATAGTTTTATTGCAATGTTCTCACTGCTTTTGATAAACAGATGCAGTGGCAAGCTGTGCATGATTTTAATAAAGTCTTTTCAATTACTTTTAAAGGCTATAGCGTGAATCCATGTCGATATCAGATTCTTCAACATGATAAATCATTTCAAGATAAGAAAATATAATTACTTAAATATGAACAGAACGTGATTTAAAATGAAATGCTCTGAATGTCTGAGGAGGCTGTCCGTAATCAATCATCCATAATGAACTGCATGCTTTAGAAACTATGGGAAGGCAAACAAGCAGAAAACAATATTTTTTTAATAAACAAGGCACAAAAGTTTTATGGCACGCTGTATCATAAACACTTAGGGCGAGATTTTCTAAAGTGCTCAGGCCTGACTTGGCCTGACTCAGGGTACATTTATATATGAGCTGGGAGGCGTGATTCCCAGTTTGCGTAGACATACCCACACTAGCTCTGCTCAAGCTAGCACCTAAAAATAGCACTGTGTCCATGGCAGCACAGGCAGCTGCTCAGACTTGAGGCCCCAAGTACAACCCCACCCAACCCCGTGGGTACATCATGTGGCTAGCCAAAGCCACCAATGCAACTGTAGTCATACTGCTATTTTTAGGTGCTAACTCAAGCAGAACTAGTGGTGCTATATCTATGTGAGATGGGAATCTATTTTAAATGTACTTGATGGGCGTAAAGATCGCAACAGTCAATGGCAGAGAGGGGAAGGCTGTGGTATTCAAGACACAAAATGATGGATAAGAGTTTTAGCTGTGTGGAGAAGGAGGAAAGGCCATATATGGTGTTGGAAGAAGTAGCACGATTTAGATAGAACCTGAATGTGTGGGTCTAAAAATAGGGCCAAATCAAAGCTGACAGCCAGGTGACAGGTATGTGTGTCTGGCCCACAGTGATAGAGTGGCAGGTAAAATCCAGAGCTCAGTTTTGTAAGCAGACATTACGACATCTTGGGAACTTGTAGATAGAGCCTAATTATACTCTGAAGGGTTCTCCATCTCTTGCTTTCCCTTAAATTTGCTTTTATAACCCAGGCTGTAAACTCAGTTTGCTGCAGCAGCCAAGATATTTTTAGGATGCTGTGGGCAATCTGAGAAATTGATTTCCTTTCAACTAATTTGCTGTAACCTTAAAGGGACTGATCAATAAATGGCTTGATTTAAACATCTGATGCCCGCAGAAATGCATGTGGATTCTAGGAATAGCAATAATCTGAGGAAAACAACTTGTGGAATGAGGGGGGAGGGAAATTTGCATAAAGAAATGCAACAGATTTAGCATAGCTGGATTTTTGTAAAGCATTCAATAGGTTCCACATGGCAAGCTCCTAAAACAATTAGAGACTTGAAGCTTAGGTGGAACTACTATGAGATTGATACTCTGTTTAAAAAACATGTAGAGGGCCAGCTTCTCCCCAGCTGATGTTAGAGATCCAGATTGCATCTCCCTATGCCAGCAAGGCTTTCTGCATTGTAGGGATGTTGGTGGTAATTCCATCTTAGGCCTTTCACCGGGTATATTCTCGGAAGAGGGCAGGGTTAACACTACTACCACCTGCTTCTGCTATGCCTCTTGTTCCCAGGGGCTTTCTTAAAGGGGCATTGATCCTGTGAAATTCCATAGTGGGCTCCAACTTATATTGTACTCTAGGGAAACAAGACACTGCCTCACAAGTCCCGGCTGTGAGGGTGGGATCTTTAGTTAGTCCTATCCAGCTGGCCCTGGGGCTTCTGAAAACATTGTAGGCTCTACCAGAAACAAGTAAATAACAAGGACCAGTTTGTGCAAAAGGCAGCAAATAATGTATATCATCTTGGGTTATGCAGGAATTTGATATTATCCTTAGCATAATTCGCAGTATTTCATATTTGCCTTTTAAGCCCTTAATGCACAGACTGAGGACATATCGTGCTTGATCAAGCTTTGAACAGTATGGATTATTTCAGAAGAGAAGTGGTGATGTGAGACCAAGGACCAGCTCTATTGATAGAGTGTGGAAACATAATAAGCAATCATGAATGATTCAGGAACATGGTCCTTCTGGGCTAATGGAAACTTTTTAGAAACACTTCCACATACATCTTTGTGATCACCTCCTCAATGCCTCTGACAGCAGGAAGAATAATACACAATTACGGTTAAGCAGTCCTTGCAAGGTGTGGCAGGGCAACAACTCACCAGCACAGTGCCTCCTGCTGGTCATCCTGGGAATTAGCTCTTCAAGCCCAGAGCGTCCGCTGCAGGCCGGTGTCTCACCTACCGCTGGCCCCCGTGTCCCTCCCGCACCCAGTGCCCTTTGCCCTGGGGTTCTGCCCCAGCAGTAACCCCCAATTTGGGTCTCTGCTCCCTGGGGAACCCCCAACCCTCTAAACCCACCTTGCCTCAGTGGCTACTGCCAGTCATCATCTAGCACCCGCTCCCTGGGGTTGGATCTGCTGCCTTTGCCTATCTCTGAGCTGCCCCTCTGTAGCCCCAGTACCTTTTTGTAGGCCCTTTTTAAGGCCTGCAGCCTGGGGCTTTTCTAGGCTAGAACTCCCCAGCTCCCTCTGCCCTTCCCCAGCACTGATCCACCTCAGGTACCCTCCTCTCACCAGCAACTAGGTCCTTCTCTCCTAAGAAGCTAGAGAGAGTGTCTTGAGCTCCAGGCTCACAGCCCTTTTATAGGGCCAGCTGTGGCCTGATTGGAGTGTAACCTCAGCTGTGGTTGCTTCCCCAATCAGCTTTCCCCCACCACAGCCCTCTCCAGGGCTGCTTTTAACACCTCCGGGCAGGAGGGGGTGACCACCCCGCTACAAAAGGCTATAGTGTGTTAAAATGTGACCAGGTAATTGTACTGGGGTGTTTTTCTTATTTTACTATGGTGATAGAAATTTGAATATATGCCTTAAAAAACAGATCTTGAATGTACATATGAATGGTGATACTGGGTCAGACCAAAGGCCCATCTAGCCCAGTATTCTGTCTTCTTACAGTGGCCAATGACAGATGCCTCAGAGGGAATGAACAGAACAGGCAATTATCAAATGATCCATCCCCTGTTGCCCATTCCCAGCTTCTGGCAAATGGAGGCTAGAGACATCATCCCTGCCCATCCTGGCTAAAAAGCCTCCTGTCAATACATAACCAAAACGGAAATAATTATATTACAATTGTATCGTAAGATCAATGTGTTGTCTTAGTGCACAGAAAACGATTTAAATATGTCAATTATGCATCATCTTACTGTAGTTCTCAGATGTATTTAAAATTTTGATTAGTGACATGGAAGAAAGCATAAGATCATCACTGCTAAAGTTTGCAGATGACACAATAATTGGGGGAGTGGTTAATACAGGGGTGGCTCTAGGCATTTTGCTGCCCCAAGCACAGCAGGCAGGCTGCCTTAGGCGGCTTGCCTGCGGAGGGTCCGCTGGTCCTGCGACTTCGGCGGACCTCCTGCAGGCGTGCCTGTGGGAGGTCCGCCGAACCCGCGGGACCAGCGGATCCTCCGCAGGCAAGCCGCCAAAGGCAGCCTGCCTGCCACCCTCACGGCGACCGGCAGAGCACCCCCAGTGGCTTGCCGCCCCAAGCACACGCTTGGCGTGCTGGTGCCTGGAGCCACCCCTGGGTAAATAATGAAGAAAACAGGTCACTAATACAGAATTATCTGAATCACTTGGTAATCTGGGTGCAAGTAAATGATATTCATTTTAATATGACTAAATGTAAATGTATACATCCAGGAACAAGCAGGCTGAAGGGCTCTATCCTGGGAAGCAGTGACTCTGAAAAGGATTTGGGGGTCGTGGTAGATAACCAGCTGAACAGGAGTGCCCAGTGTGACGCTGCAGCCAAAAGAGCTAATGCCATCCTTGGATGCGTACACAGGAGAATCTCGAGTAGGAGTAGAGAAGTTATTTTACATCTGTATTTGGCACTGGTGTAACCACTGCTGGAATGCTGTGTCCAGTTCTGGTGCCCACAAATCAGGAAGGATGTTGATAAATTAGAGAGCATTCAGAGAAGAGCCACAAGAATGATGAAAGGATTAAAAAGCCTGCCGTATAGTGACAGATACAAGGAACTCAAACTATTGAGCTTAGCCAAGAGAAGGATAAGTGGTGAATTGATTACAGTCAGTAAGTACCTACATAGGAAACATATATCTAATAACTGGCTCTTCAATCTAGCAGAGAAAGGTATAATAGGATCCAGTGGCTGGAAGTTGAAACTAGACAAATTCAGACTGGAAATAACTATTGGAACAATTTACTAAAGGTCATGGTGGATTCTCCATCACTGACAATTTTTAAATTAAGTTTGGATGTTTGTTTTAGAAGAGCTGCTCTAGGAATTATTTTCAGGAAGTTCTGTGGCCTGTATCGTACAGGAGGTCAGACTAAATGATCGCAATGGTCCCGTCTGGCCTTGGAAGCTATGAATGAAAAAAAAATGCTATGGGTATACAATTATACTCTGATTGATGTATTTGCATTATACTGATAAAGCCAAAAATAGACCTTCCCAAGTAACAGTTTCAGGAGTATAAAAATCTTGTATTTTAAGCTAGTTATATTGCTGCTTATAACATTTGCATAAAATCTCAAAATGTGTATGCATCTTAAAGATTGCTAACTGTTGATGAAGGGAATAATAATAGATCACTTACTTTTTAGCATATAATATGCTGTTTTGATTTCTGGACACAGTTGCACAGTAGTCTGGAGAAAGAAAATTTAACTACAATTAGAAGAGGGAAACTTGAATAAATATGGTACAGAAATGGTCTATAAGAGTTCTGTTGCAAAGTGTTCCACTCTGGCCCAAACCAATAGCATAAGTCTAATTTTTACATATGTCTGTCTACTTATCACCCTAAAATTTGAGCACCCCACCGCTATTAATGGATTTTATCCTCACAAGTCCGCAGTGTTGTATTACCCCTCTTTATATAGATTGGGAGCTGATGTACCTGGTACATTAAACAACTTTCCCAAGATCAGATAGGAAGTTGGTAGGTGAACCAGGAAGTGAACCCTGTCTCCTGAGTCTAGGTCCAGTGCTCCACACACTATAGCATCCTCCTTCCTTCCCTAAGGGGCCAGTCCAGATTCAAGCACATCTTGATTAAAATATGAGGGGTGATGTGACCCATTTCAAAAGCAGCATGATGCTGAATTCTGATAGGTTCTTTCGCTATTCATCACTGTATTAGCAATTTTAGCTTTTCCCCACCCTCTCTGGTCAGTGCTACTGCTACTTTGGCAGACTGCTACTGCCAAATACGTTTGAGAAACTTGAGGATCAAACTCTGGTCACCTCTGTGAGGAAGTTCCCTACTAATAAACAAACCTGCCTGCCTGCAGTGTAATCAGCTTATCCCTGATGTCAGTCGACTCCTGTACAGCACGAGTCTACAGGATGGAACTGTGTAATCTAAAGGGCACTGGACCAGTCATTTCAGATAAAATGTTTTATTGTGCCTTGCTATGGTTCTGAAATGCATGCTGTCATTTACTAATCTCACTGCTACATGTTGTCCTTATAAATTAAATATTTTCACAGTACTGTGTGAAACAGATAAAGATGTGCACATCATATAGCAGCTGGACTCCAGTTCAAAAATTACATTATCTCTTCAGCTTTTAATTATTGTTATTGTCTTCATAATAGCAAAAAGGAATACATTTTAGAATTCTGTGGCATGAAATGATTAAATGAGTATAAATATATATCTATTAATACTAAACTTAACTGAGTCAAACCTGACCCTTGTCCCCCATACTGCTGTTGTGCTGTGGATGGTTATGCAGAATGAAGGAAGGCCCAGATCCTAATAGGTATTTAATAATCTAGTTCACACTGATTGCAGGTGCCTAAATAGTTTAGAGCATCTGGATCAAAATTCTTGGACACCATAGAAACATTGTTCTGTGGGATACCCCCTAGTATCAATGCAAGTGGTGGTGAGGGGAAGGTGTTATGGAATTGTGATTATAGTCTGGCTGCAGAAACCATAAAATAGCCGGTGGGGAAGATTTCCATTTCTTCATCCTAATCATCAAAGAAATCCCCTGAGCACAACCTGTTATCTAAGGCTGCGGATACTCCCAGTAACAACTGTGGCAAATTGCCAGCACTATTATGATGGGTCTCGCACTTTCTCTTCTTTGAGGGGGGTTCAGGGCACCATTTCTTGCCTCTGAATTGGAATATTAACTACCCCACTAGTGTCCTAGAGGAGGGGAGTGGAGAGGGAGGGCCTGGGCCCGCCCTCTACTCCAAGTCCCAGCCCAGGGGCCCTGAGGATAGTGGTGAACCACTTGAACTGACAGTTCCTTCCCCTGGGCTACTTCCCTCTCCTGCTCTTCAGCTTGTGGGGGGCTTCCTGCCCTCCCTCTGCACAAGCCAAGTGCCCCTTACCTAGGGTCTTGGACTTCTTAGCCCACTGCAGCACGTCTCCAAACAGTCCTCTGCTTCCCTTCAAACTGTTCTCTGCTCCAACACCAATCATCTCTGCTCCAACTCCCACACTGTCTGACTGAAGCCGGGGGAGGGGGGGGTTAATCAGGTGACTGACTGCAGGTGCTCTAATTGGCTTCAGGTGCTCTAATTGGCTTCAGGTGCTCTAATTAATCTATAGCAAACTTTCTTCCCCTTACAGGGAATAAGGCTCCCTTCTAACCCTCTCCTGCTGCCCTCTGGTCATGCTGTATCACACAACCCACAATAATTCTGATTGGGAGCAACCTTGACTACCTTGTGATTAACAGCTCTGGTGTGACACAGCAAGGTCCATAGACTTGCATGAGAATGTATTACTATAAAAGAAGGGTGTATTGTCATGGGATGTTGGGTTGGTTCTGCATCAACATTGACAGAGACCCAGCTCCTGATCCTCCCCTCCTTCATGTGCAGTTTCAGCTGGCCACTGGAACTGACCAAGCAATGCTAAGGACTGGTAAGATCCAACTGCAAAAGCTTTGTGTGTGTGTGTGTAATGCTGATTTTTATTGTGCATTCAATAAATGAGTATATTGCCTTATCCTCTAGAAAAAGGATTTTGTGTGCTTCTTATAAGCATAACACATATATCATGAATGATTATAATAATCCAGTGTCTGGTATTCATTTTCTCTTGGGTCAAGCACATACAATGCTGAGTCAGTGTATGCTGCACTCCAGCAGCACTGAGTAAATGCATTAGTACTTGGACATCAGAGAAATCCACATGGCACCACACTGTCTTTGGATTACTCCAGATAATAGCATGAAAATAATATTTTGCAGAGTTTCAGAATATCCATTAACTTTATATTCTTAACACTACCTGAAATAATGATGCCAGCGTCCTTAAGGTTTTAAACTGGAAAATAATGACATTGATTTACACAAAAAAGTGTTTTATAGAATGGTCTGCACATTTCGGGGGAGGGAAATGCAGTAAAGATTCGCCCGTCCCTACTGAGGTCACTTAGAGGAAATGAAATCTGAATGAAGTGTTTAGTAGGAAGAGTGAATGTTCCTTCAATACAACACTCTTCTGTAAGTTTGTTAGTTATAATAATTGCATGTATGCATGTGTATGGAGACACACTACATGATGGTGTGGTATAAAAGTGGTAGCAGCATAAGTTTGGGATGACCACATAACTCAAGAGTGGTAAAACCAAGGATTCCTAATAAAAACCTCTCCATGTATTCTGCATATGCCATATATGCTTTAGAAAAAACTGTATCAGGAAAATTTTTTGGAAGTATTTAACATTTTGATTGGGACTATTTCTTGTATATCAGAGGGGTAGCCGTGTTAGTCTGTATCCACAAAAACAACAAGGAGTCTGGTGGCACCTTAAAGACTAACAGATTTATTTGGGCATAAGCTTTCGTGGGTAAAAAAAACACTTCTTCTTTTACCCACAAAAGCTTATGCCCAAATAAATCTGTTAGTCTCTAAGATGCTACTGGACTCCTCACTGTCTTTCATATTCTTCCACCTATAAAGCCATGTGCTTTAGTTACAATGAACCCTTCATAGAGGGAGCCAGATAAACCTGTAAAATGGCCTAGAGCTCTTCTGTACCTAACAATGTATACCTATATATTGGCTTACAGGGCTGATATTTCAGGCCCTTCTGAAGCTCAAAGCAAGTGTTGGCCCCACTAGGAATTTGGGAATATCCCTTTTCCCAATGGTGAAAGGATGCATTGCTGGCAGATTACAGAATTTAAAAGTGTGACTTTATGTACGTATAGAAAAGCTGTTCCTGCCCCAGGACTGAATCCTGCTCATTCTGAACTTTAAACTGAGTTATTTTGGGGGAGGAAATCCTCCTCTGGGAGAAAAAATAAACAGTTCTGTGGCAGGTTGATTTGAAGGGGGAGAATGGCAACTGTTTGAAGTTGCTCAGAGGCTTAGCACGTTAGAATGAATCCCAGAGGAGACAGATTAGTTGGCAGAGGGCATGTGAGGTGGTCACGTACATGAAAACCTGTGTTGCATGGAAAGAAAAACAGCAATGTAGTCCATGCAGAGCTTTGCATAGCATGAGAGAGGAGAAGAACTGAAGCCTCTGTAAAGTCCATGAGGGAGGTTCCTTGTTATGCCATTCATAGAATGTCAGGGTTGGAAGGGACCTCAGGAGGTCATCTAGTCCAGCCCCCTGCTCAAAACAAGACCAATCCCCAGACAGATTTTTGCCCCAGATCCCTAAATGGCCCCCTCAAGGATTGAACTCACAACCCTGGGTTTAGCAGGCCAATGCTCAAACCACTGAGCTATCCTTCCCCCCCTATTAAGTCTGGTGTTGAGTTCTAGTACCCAGCCCAAATATATGTTCATTTATTGCCTGGCTGTACATGTGGTACATATATGGTGATACATGACTATCCCCGCCACATACAAGGACTGGGGAGTGATTGTGCATGCACATATATATACCAGTTTGATGTTTCTGGAAGTAGAGTTGGTGATTTAGTACATGGCATTTTTCCCCTCTGAGTCTGAACTGAATCAATATCCCAGCATAGAGATGGGAGCACTGTGCTTCTAGGGGAACAGCTTTTTGGATGAGGTATAAAACATATTTTTCCCACTTGTCATGAAAATGCCCATAGCATTTTTGTAAGATTAACCTCAGGGTCCTGGCCAAATTTCAGTGCAACTCAGTTAATTACATTCTGCCAGCCAAATGCCCCCTGCAATTTCTATTGCAAATATTATTATTCTTCTCTTTCTGCCCTGAACTGTTGTGAAATGGTACTGTACACTGTAAGCCCCTGCTGTGTTGAACCCAGAGCTGTCGGCATTTCAATGGTGAATGACGTTATCCTTTATCTATAGTACCTCAGAGAGATATTAGATTTAATTAACTCGGGCCAGATTCTGCCACGCTCACTCAGATTGAATAGTCCTTTACTCTGGAAGTAGTCAAATGATTTCAACAACACTACTTGCAGGCTACTGTGCTATTAATCATGAGGATGGGTACCAGAATCTGGCCTTTATTGTTTGTAATGTGGCTGGAGAGCGTCAGATGGAAAATGCTAGAGAAGTGCAAATTACATTATACATTATTAACTAATTTAAAGTAAAGCAACACATCCAATACAAAGCAGATTTTTAAATAAATCCTAGAGTGATCCAAGCCAGCTTTAGGATCAAATAGGATGGCCTGAGCAAAACAGACATCCCATCAACAATCATAATGGCATCAAATCCAGAAAAATCCACATGCGTCTGACAAAGTGGGTATTCACCCACGAAAGCTTATGCTCCAATACGTTTGTTAGTCTATAAGGTGCCACAGGACTCTCTGTTGCTTTTTACAGATCCAGAAAAGACAATCTCATGATGGGTGCTGTTCCACACATAACAAACTAAGTCAGAAGGTGGAATTCCAGCCAAGAAAGAATAGAAAAAAGTGTCTAATTCAAAAATATAGGTACTGGCAGTTTTCTCCCCTGAGCTCATAAAATAGGATCTTTGGACTGTCCTTATAGTACAGCAGTCTGACAGCTGGAAAAGAGACAACATCAGCGCAGTTATATTCAGTATCACTCTGTGTAACCTGATACTATAGTGTTAGATTCTGAGAGGAATTAGGAATGGATCCCAATGTTCTGACTTCTCTAGCTCCTCTATTTTAACTTGATCTCCTTTATTGTCAGCCATTCCTCCTAGCATCATCATATCAGGTCTGAGCAATGGACAGCCCCCTCTTTGCTCTAGGTAGTTTATGAAGATATTTAATAATACTGACCCCAAAGTTGACTCTTGTGACCCCTGTGTAACAGCTCTTCCAAGTTCAATACTCAGACTTGCTCCATGATCCATCCTGCACAGAGACTTGGGACACCAGGGTTAGGATGAGTGACTGAATGGCCTTTATTTCCTGTAAGCCTAGAGCTAGATATTTTCCACATATTTCCCACCCCCCAAGTGGTCTGTCTAAATAGTAGCCCTAGGCAGCCATAACTCATTCTACATGGCTCATGCTATTATTCTTCTCAAAACCCACATTATTCCAGCTCTCTAGATAAATCCTGCGAAAATGCCTTATGAAGTCTAGATATAATGGGCTAAATATGCAATGAATCATGCATAAATTGCATGCATGAAATGGGTAATTGTGCACACAACTGCAAATCAATGTGGACGTCTACACAGAGTGCCCCTTTATTCATTTTACGACAGCAACTCAGTATACCCACTATGTTCCCATTGTCCACCAAAGTTATCTCGTCAAAAAGTGATATCACTTTAGTGTGCCATGGTCTACTACATGCCGCCTGCTATGTAGCTCACTGTGTCTTCAAATTAATTTCTTCATTATCTGCTCTAGCATGTTACCTGGGATTAAGGTTAGAGTAATTGGCCCATGTGATCTGAGATTTCCTTTTTTTTTACTTTATAAAGACCACTACTGCATTTTATCTTCTCAAATCATCTAACACTCAATCAGTTTGTCCTGTGTTCTTAGCCTACAGGTTGTCTTAGACTGTAGCACTGATTATAAATTTTCCAAGGTCATACTAACAAGTAGCATTCAGGTTCATTAGGGCTGACTGACATTAGCCAAGCCCATGCTATTTCTATCCTAACACATATTATGAATATAATGAGACACTTTGCTCCATTAATTGTGTATATGTAAAATTAATTTTTGTTATATGTATATACAGAGCCTAACACTATGGAGTGTTCATCTGAATAAGGCCTCTATGTGCTACCACACTAGAAATAATGCATTATTATTATTTATTAGTTTTGACAATGATGATAGGCAAGCACAGCCTTGCCCCGAAAAGCCTAGTTAACAAGCTAAATAAACAAAAAATAGCGGAAATGAGTGCAACATACAAGGTGATTGATAGCTTCCTATTTGTTTTTGTATTAGATTGCAACCAGCAATGGTTAGTAAGTACTGTAAGCACCCTTTCATTATATTCTTTTATTATGCTTGCTTATGCTCACTGGCATTTAAGACTATGTGACTATGTCTAAGAATCCATTATCATAAATACAATGACAAATTACAAGCACTGTCTAATTTGACTCTGCGGCTAGAATGTCTCATCTCTTAGAATTTTTAAGTGTCAGCTCTAGACAGCTCTAGGTTATATAGGCACCTTCGTACAGAGAAGGAAAACAAATTGGCACAGCTTGGAGACAAGAGGTAATAAACACCAATATGCTGACATTCTTTCTCTTAGCGCTATCTCATGCAAGTTACAAGAACTAACATTTTGTTTAGGGTACCAGTGGAGTTTATTGAGGATCCTCAGCTTTAAGAAAAGGAAAAGATATAGAAGGAAACAAACATGTAAACATGCTATATTTAGGAATATAGTCCACTAGGGATGTGAAAACAGGAACCAGTCTGTATCTCCAGGAACAAGAGACTGATTCAAAGCCCACTGACTCATTCAGAGTCTTTCTGTTAATTTCAATTGGCTTCCAATCTGTTGGAAGTTACCAGAGACCTTACAAGCCAGCAGTCTGTAACATCACTGCTGCACACCTGAGATAAGATTAGAATGGTGGGTTAGGATACAGATCTGTAGCAAATATTCATAATTTCAGATATAGTGATGATACATGGATTTAAACAGGATAATCATCTTTAGTGAATCATAACTTTTCCATTGACACCTTACATGATATGCTCCACACACAGTAAAGAATCCTGTGGCACCTTATAGACTAACAGACGTTTTGCAGCATGAGCTTTCGTGGGTGAATACCCACTTCTTCGGATGCAGTTGCATCCGAAGAAGTGGGTATTCACCCACGAAAGCTCATGCTGCAAAACGTCTGTTAGTCTATAAGGTGCCACAGGATTCTTTGCTGCTTCTACAGAACCAGACTAACACGGCTACCCCTCTGATACTCCACACACAGTGTTTCAAATATCTAACAGTGGCAATATTAATGATATAAATGGTTCATATTTCAATCATACAGCATCACAGATGCCTTTTATGCAGGATCTCGAATCTCTTTCAGCCATTACTTACTTAGGCCTGGTCTATGCTTAAAACTTAGGCTGACATAAGTATGGCTCACAGAGAAGTAAAAAATCCTCAACCCTGTGCACTATAGCTATGTCCACCTAACTCCCAATGTGGATGCAGCTAGGTCAATGAATGAATGCTTGCAGTGACCCAGCTACTATCACTCAGGGTGGTGGAGTTCCCACAGTCACAGAAAAAAAAACCCTTCAGTCGATGTAGTCTGTCTATACCAGGGATCTCAAACCACCACGAGGACCACATGAGGACTAGTACATTGGTCTGAGGACCGCATCACTGAAACCTTTTCATACAATGATACAAAAGTATAGTCAAAAATGAAAAAAATGAAGAGTAATATAGTATGCTATTAAAAGTCAATGGATTAACTTTTTAAAAACTGTAATGCAAAGAGGGGTTTTTAATAAAATATAAACACCTGTAGCTATTCCTTATGTGGTCAGTAACACTGATGATGATCTACGCTGACAGTCTATCAACATAGCTGAAATGGAAGCTTTTTAAAAAGTAACTATTCATACAAAATATGTTGCCACTTTTAACAAACATTCTTCCAACTACTCACAGTAAAGAATCACACATGCTGAACTTCATACCTCAGACTGCTCGTCTAGTCCATGAGGCCCCCGTCCCCGCCCCGCCTCTTCCCACACCTCCCCCGCCCCATCTCAACCCCTTCTCCAAAGTCCCCACCCCAACTCCACCCCCTCCCTGCCCCTAGTCCAACCCTTTCCACAAATCCCTGCCCCAGCCCTGCCTCTTCTCCGCCTCCTCCCCTGAGTGCACCGCATCCACGTTCCTCCCCACTCCCTCCTGGAAAGTCCTAAGCGCCGCTAAACAACTGTTTTGCGGTGGGAAGTTCTGGGAGGTAGGCAGAGGAGCAGGGACGCAGCACGCTCAGGAGGGGTGAGGGGGAAGGGAACTTGGCTGGGGGGAATCGGCACCTATGGCAGGCCGCAGGAAATAACTCCGCGGGTCACGTGTTCGAGACCCCCAGTCTATACTATGGTGTTAAAGCAGTATAGCTGTGGGGACATAATTAAACCTCCTTAGTGTGGGTAAACAACAGGAATAAAGAGGTTATGTCTTGCTGAAAGACAGTGAGTTTCTGGCAGTGTAACAGCATTCTTCTCTGTGATTTTAACTCTTATTTTAGAATATAAAATAAAATCCTATGTGCCTGTGGGGAAACTGCTGCCAAATATTGTCGTTTTAATGGTGACTGCAGTACCATGAGACCTGAGTCAATAAGTCACAGCTTCTTTCTCAGCTCTGAGGCCCAACATAGTTTTTCCAAGTTGTTTTTAATTCTGGGCACACGAAATTGGCTGTGCTGCAAGATATATCACAGCACACCACAATGTTTTATTGTGCAGGAAAAAATATTTATCCACAAATTAATAACTAAACACAAGGAGAGAATTCAGGACATTCAAAGGCCAAATGATTCAATTCATTCTTGTCTTGAGTTTTATTTTCAAGGGAAAATCTATGAAGATAAATCTCTGCTCCTTTTCCAGTACACTTAATTTAAACAAAAATAGTTTATCCCAGTATTCTCTTTATACTCCATTCAAAAGTATTAAAACAAGCATTTTTGATCAACTGGGGTTTTGGCATGGGGATGCTACTATAACAAGCCCATGTGTGTCACCCGTACAGATAAATTGGGGCCCGATCCAAAGGCCTTTGAAGTCAATGGTTCCCTTTCCATTGACCTCAATGGGCATTGAATCAAGCATATGGTTTTCAGCTAGAACAAGCTCCTGAATCTTTGCCTAAGATGTCCACAGATACATATTGGTAGGAAGGTTTAATTACCCCTTTAAAACTGTTTATTTATTTGTACTTATAGCACTTACCTAGAGTTCTAGACACTGAAAGAAATGTAAAAGACACAGTAAAAAACGTATGTGTAGATAATAAAATGCCTTCCTTCCAGTTTAATAAAATAATAATTGCCCCATATCTAATTGGTCCCCTTTTCTAGCCCCCCAGCCCACCTCCTGTACAAAAATCCAAGAAGAAATGACATAAGTAAAATGGGACACAGGGATAGTACATGACTTTGCTATGAGACACAGTGGTCTAGCAGATTAGGCTCCACTTTAGACGCAAGGAGTGCAGGATTCTGTTTCTGACACTGCATTGCTGTGTGACCTAGCACAAGTCACTTGGGCACTTTTGCAAATTTTGACCTAATTAACTTTGGGTGATTCAGATTATAAATTGCCCAACTTCATAGGTGCTGAGCAATTAAAGGCAATGGGAGCTGCACCACTGAAAGCCACGTGTTTCATGTCACATGCCAAACTGGGGCACCTAAGAGCAGGTGGCTGCTTTTGGAAATGGTGGCTTTAACCTCTGTGTTCTGCAGTAATCCCATCTGTAAACTGAGCATTTTTGTCTCTTTCATGAGAGTGTTGGGAGGTGTACGTAAATAGCACTCGTACTGTATTATTAAGGCCATTCAGTGACAGAGGTTGAATTAAACTCGGGACACCCTTTGCTCATTTCTCTAGACTAGGAAATAGTCTTTGACATTGCAGGACAGCCCTTTGCTCATTTATTCTCTAGGCTAGGAGGTGTTTTGGTGGGGAGTAGGAGGAAGATCATCATCACTTTCTTTGTGGAACAGTGGATGCAAATTTATCAAGCTGTGCATCAGGATTATGCACATCTCAGGAACTCCCTTTGCGACATGTCCTTCATGCATAATTCTTCTTCGAGTGATTGCTCCTATGCATTCCAGTTAGGTGTGCGCGCTGCACGTGCACGGCTCTTCGGAAGATTTTTACCCTAGCAACTCCGGCGGGCCGGCTGGGCGCCCCCTGGAGTGGCGCCGCTATGGCGCAGGATATATACCCCTGCCGACCCATCCGCCCCTCAGTTCCTTCTTTCCACCCGTGACGGCCGTTGGAACAGTGGAACGCAGCTTAGCTGACCTCCACTTCCCTAGCTACTCGTAGGTTTCTCTCGTTCTGTTTATAGTTGTAGTTAACTTTGTTTGTTTGTAGAATAGTATAGTGTATTTATTTTACAGGGGTTCGGGGTTTATCCCCTTCCCCTCACCCGGTGCCGGGTCCGATGCCTGGTCCACAGGGTTTTCTAATGCTCGGCCGGCCACAAGCCGCTGCCGACAAGAGATCTTCTCCTAAGTGCCTCGAGGGATCTTACCTCACAGATAAGTGCCGCATTTGTGAGGCCTTTAATCCGTGAACAAAGGGGAGCAGGGCTTTCGTTTTAAACAGCTCCTGAGGGAGGTAGCTCTTGCTCCTCCGCTCTCGGCGCCGAGCGCTAGTTAGTTTTCAAGGCGTGCTCCCTTGGCACCGGATCGCCGGTACCGCCAAGGCCTCCTGGCACGACCGTCGCTGGCTCCGACGTAACCTCGGCATGGATCCCTCTCCTGGAGGATGAAGAGGCACAATATCCTTGCTGCGTCCGAGCCGCCGCCTCTGCAGCCGAGCGCTATGCTCAGTCGGATCGTCCGGCACCGGTGTCTGCCGCGGCACCGACAATACCCACAAGAAGGAACTGAGGGGCGGATGGGTCGGCAGGGGTATATATCCTGCACCATAGCGGCGCCACTCCAGGGGGCGCCCAGCCGGCCCGCCGGAGTTGCTAGGGTAAAAATCTTCCGAAGAGCCGTGCACGCGCGACGCGCACACCTAACTGGAATGGATAGGAGCAACACATCTCGAAGAACAACAGTTACAACGGTGAGTAACCGTCTTTTCCTAAACAATGCCTGGGACAAATACTAAGATTTTGGAAACCTGTCAGTAGCTAAGTAATCCCACCTCTTTGCACAAGTGCCAATCCAAGGCATGACTCAGCAACAAAACCAACAGACTTGAACAAATTTAGAGTGTCCTGTCTAAGCTCTTTTGGAGGTATGACAAGTCCAACATCAGGAAAATACAAAGTAAAGTCTACCTCAGTTTTGAAACTCTATAATTCCAAAATATCTTATTGGATTTCTCCTACATTTTACAGAACAATTCTACCCTGAGCTAAGGCCCTGCATGTGAAATTTTAGGCAGCTCAGTTCAGCTATAAGAGGGAGAGTGTCACAATAGCATTTGGAATAGGAAGCTACCTTCAGTCTGAACTAGTATGGATACAGACTGGTAATAAAAATATTTTAAGAAACTCTGAAAGTGATAACAGAGATAACTGTGGCACCTTATAGACTAACAAACGTATTGGAGCATGAGCTTCCGTGAGTGAATACCCACTTCGTTGGATGCATGGGACGACGAAGTGGGTATTCACCCACAAAAGATCATGCTCCAATACATTTGTTAGTCTATAAGGTGCCACAGAACCCTTTGACACTTTACAGATCCAGACTAACACAGCTACCCCTCTGATATTTAACAGAAAGATAATAACCATATACAGAAAAGGAAAAAAACAATAGAAGGCTATTGAGATAAGGAACAATAGATTAAAAGCAGACTGGGATCTGGGAACAATGAGGAGATCACAAGAATAAATAGCATTGTAGGCTACAGTGGTCTAAAACATGCCTGATATGAAAGTACTTTGTTTCCATTGTGTTGGAGGATGCTGTTTTCCCTGTGAAACTTTCTGCTTGTTGTTCATTGTATAGATGGATTAATTAACATTCATTTCATGAATTGGTTAACTATGAATCGGAGTCTTTCGTGACATTAACAATGCAGCCTGTTCCTATAGACCACTTTTCATGCATTCAAGCACAGAATGAGACAGAAACAATATAGTTAGAGATAATGGAAACAGACCAGGGTAACTAGGCTGAAGCACAGCTAAATAGTTTTTTTTAATGAGATCTGAAGAGGGAGAGAGAGGTGGTGTGACAAGGGTTATCTGAGAGAGTGAGTGCCAGAGCAGAGGTGCAGGAATGAAGCGCTCTAGTGAATTGAGATCAAGAAGAGGTAGATGATAAAGTTCCATCCCAGAGGTCCTGAACAAATACTAATGTGGTGCTGATGAGAGTGCTAGTCTTACATATTTTTAGAGATGTGAAAATTGCTTCAGGGGAACAAGTTTTCTCCTTTCCCTCTCCATTTCTTACCTCTCTTACTCCATGTGAAGCTCCTGATGCTCTCTCCTTAAAAGGCAAAACATAATTCTTATTCTGTATCTCAGCCCTATATCCCAGCCACAGATTTTTATGTGCCAATGTGGGGGCAGCATGGACACATGAAGCCATGTATCTAGTATAACCCTTCTGCAAGATGGAGTGAGCAGCCATATGGGCCAGGTTCAATATCTAGGGGTTCCTTTTCAAAAATACAACACAGAACCAACTCGAGCCCCCACCCAGTAACCTGGGGAAATGACACACCATTCTCTGGGCAACTCTAATAGGTAATGCTTCCCCTCTCGCAAGCACAGAGTCTGAGTGTGGAAGAGAAACTTTTAATAAAAAGGAGGAAAGTAACCCGGCATTAATTTGGGAAAACGCTGTAAGTGGGATTCATAAGTAAAAAACCATGAACAAAACACGGAACCCACAGTATGTTAGGCAGTGTCCTTTTGGTTCAGGTTGTTAAGTCAAACACAAAATTCCTTTAACATGCCCTTCCCTTCTCCCTCCTCCATGCCCCATTCACAGTTGTTGCCCTTGGTCACGAATGACCCAGAATTAAGAGATGATTCTGCATGAGCTCACCTCCCACCCTGGGTGGGAGGAAGAAAGGCACCTTACTCGCTCTGTTATCCAGGTGCTCACTTTACTCACCATTCTGTACCTTCTGGGATGCCTTGAAGTCGCCCACTTAACACAGATCTCAGTGATTTCAGCTGTTAGTGGGGGAGCCTCACTGCTAGTGCAGGCTGGGCAGTCTCTTTCATCAGAGACACTGTCCTAAATCAAGTCTAATACTTATACCTGGTTATCAGTCACTTCAGCTCTATTGGTGTGCAACAAATAACTTTCAATTGAGTCTTAATCAGCTCTGTTATTACACAGTGGAGAGGGAAAAGATCAAATGGTGTCTAGGACCCTTACACAACACCCCACCATCCCGTACAAGCACCTACCCCCACCCTCTCTCTCTCTCTCAACTTTGGCACTCCTGTCCCCTGCCTGGCAAGTGAAGTTTAGGTGAGGGTGAGTCCCTCAGTCAAGGCATGCTAACCACAGTTCTGCTGCCATTGATTCACTCAACAAGCATAACAACCCTTTATTACCCCTGCCCCCCAATAAAAACTGACACCAGCCAAAAGTGATCATTTGGGCAAAGCAGCCCCATCGTGCTGCATACCTAGGCAGAGTGGGCATGTCTATGCAAACAAGGTCAGTTCATGAAGTCTTTTTCCCCAGCTCATCACTAGATGTCAGGGGAGAGCTCATGCAGAGCCTGCTTACATTAGGACTATGTGCATTTCCCCAGCCTGGCTCTATAAAAAATAGGGAACTGCAGGACCAGAAGAACTAGGAAGCAAATGAGGTTATTTAATGAGGGAATAAAGGAGGAAACTAAAGAATATTCCTGTGTTCTGAAGAAATGGGCAGAGTTCTGATGTGGGTTGAGTATAGGCTAAGTTTTGGGTTTGCAGCCAACAGCACTTATGAATTGTTTTCATGCAATTTCAGAGCCAAATGGTGGCAATATTGCCAGCAATCAGCTATTCTATTGCAATTTCCACCATCATGAAATCTCACAAGAAAACTTCAGCTACAGTTGAGCTAGTAACCAGGATTTTTCCAATCCTAGAGCTGACTCAGAACCAAAACACTAGAGGTGGATTTTCAGATGTGAACTCCCCTTCTGTACTTCAAATGTGAAGGGTTTTGGATCTGAGGATCAAATTTTTGCTCCAACTCTAGTGTAATGCGTGCAACCTGAATGAAATTAGTGTTACAGTGTTTTGTGAAGTTAATATGGAGCATGGGAGTAATTGACAAATGTTTATATAAAAGATCTGTTCACTATTGTGATCTACTTTCATATACACATGAAAGATCCTAATGTGGAATCAATTTTGTTTTAATACATTGGATTCAAGGAACCAAGCTATGTATTAGCATTTTAATCCTTGACCAAGAATCTAGTAAGCAACCATTAGAGTCCATATATAGGGCACCAAGATTTCACATCAGAAATTTCATAATTTAGGCTTCAAGCCTGCAAGAACTTATGCACATGCTTAATTTTAAGCATTTGTGCAGTCACAATGGCATAGCTCACATTCTTAAAGTTAATCACATGCATGAGATTTTGTAGGATCAGTGCCTCATTAGAGAAGATGAGATCTGGATGCCTGAAACACAGACAAATGTGTGACATTTTGATAGATGAGCTACCTTCTCTCATACTTTTGATGTGCAAATCTGGGCACATACTGCAGATATTACCTAGCAATAGAGAATTGTAAATGCTGGAAGAAAAAAGTCACTATGTTATTTTCCAGGTAATTGCTAGGGAGCAGAACTGATTTATTTGAAATAGGGAGTCAAGACCTTCCAGAAAGGGAAGGCAGAGTTCATCTTTATCTCCAGGATAAAGGAGTGAGTTGTGTATTTTTCATTTTCAGTGTGTCATTTTTTTCCTTTCAATAAATAAAGAATGACCTTGACAAATTAGAGAATTGGTCTGAAATCAACAAGATGAAATTCAATAAAGACAAGGAAAGAAAAATCAAATTCATAACTACAAAATGAAGAATAACTGGTTAGGTGATGATACTGCTGTAAAGGATTGGGGGAGGGATGTTTACAGTGGTTCACAAATTGAATATGAGTCAAAAATGTGATGCAGTTGTGGAAAAGGTTAATATCATTCAGGGGTGTGTTAACAGGAGTGTAAGACAAGTATCACTCTACTTGGCACTGGTGAGGCCTCAATTGGAGTTGTCCAGTTCTGGGCACCACACTTTTAGAAAAATGTGGACAAATTAGAGAAAGTCTATAGGAAAGCAACAAAAATGATAAAAGGTTTAGAAAACCTGCCTATGAGGAAAGAGTTTAAAAAAAACCCTGGGTATGTTTAGTCTTGAGAAAAGAAGACTGAGGGGATACAGATAATATTCTTCAAATATGTTAAGGTTTGTTATAAAGAGGATGGTGATCATGTTCTCCATGTCCACTGAAGGGAGGACAAGAAGTAATGGACTTAATGTGCAGCAAGGGAGATTTAGGTTAGAGATTAGGAAAATCTTTCCAACTTTAAAGGTAGTTAAACTCTGGAATAGGCTTCCAAGGCAGGTTGTGGAATCATCATCATTGGAGACTTTTAAGAACAGGTTGGAAAAACTCCTGTCAGCAATGGGCTAGGAATATATGGTCCTTCCTCAGCACTGGAAGCAGGACTAGATGACTTCTCAAGGTCCCTTCCATCCCTTCTATGATCTCCATCATCCTGCAGAATAAAAAGGAAGAGAAGGCTGGTGGTGGTCTAATATTCCTATCATATTCTCATTTCTTGTCACCTAGGAAAAATTCAGCTACCTCCAGAAAAATGGTTGATTCTCCTTTGTGTATAAAGGCCAGTATCAGCTATTGCACTCAAACAGGAGTAATAGAGATTGCCCCTGACAACTTTTAAAAGGAATGGGTCAAAACCTCGGTTGGTAGAAATAGAATCTCTCCATGGACTTGCCTAATCTGAGGAGCTGGACTTCTGTGACTTAGCAAGAGCTGGCTAAAAGCAGAAGGCCAGATTGCCAACCCAAATGTTCAATAATCATGAGAAAAGCTTTAAAAATGGGGGGGTGTTTTAAAATAATAAATGTTGGGTATTTTTCATTTGCCTTCTAGCTTTTGAGCCTTTAGGTGCAGTCTCCTCACATTTTAAAGCTGTCTCTGCAACCACAAAGGCTAGAGTTAAGGTTGAGATTGTCAGGCAAATTTATGATTCCAGCAGCTAGAGTCTGCAGAACAGCTTACACATTGTGAGACTTGGGAAAAAATCTGGAGAGTTGGCCACTCTGTGCCTGGCTGTGATCAGGGTCAAGCCCACACAAGGCCTGAAGGGGTTAAGGAGGCTAAGTGGGCCAATTAACCACCTAGACTGCACCTGGAGGAGGAGCCAGGGAGCAAGGACTAATTAGAGATGGTGCTCAGCTAGACAGGAACAGAAGGGCCTTTATAAAGCCCAAGTAACTGAGAGTCGAAGGGGGCTGTAGAGACTAAGGTAGCAGTCACTCTCAGGGTGAGAGAAGGCAAAGTAGAAAGTAGACCGGGGATACAGCAGTAAGGGATAGGACTGTGCGGACCTTGACTGCTTCTTGTAGGCTCCCTGGGCTGGAACCAAGTGTAGAGGGTGGCCCCGGGTTCCCCCAGCAGCCGCTGGGGAAGTGGCACCATTAAAGGGCAGTGAAAGAGAAGACTGCCTGGGACAGTGGACCCAGAGAGACTTAGATGCATGCAATTTCCCCAGAAGGGGAAAACCACAGTGAGCTGGCCGGAGAGCCACAAAACAGCAGCGGTCGAGTCCTGAGAGAGAGCAAGACAGAGAGAGATGGAGTGAGCAATCTTGAGAGGGGCAGAATTAATCCCCAGACATGGCCACAAGTGGTGAGTAGAGGACCCTGTGACAACTTGGTGGAGAATGTGAGCATGACAATGGCCTCTTATAAAAGGGGAGTCTAAGAGACTGTGGCAGACTGTGAAGGACTCCATAAGGCAGTCACCCTTGGTACAAGGGGAATGTGAAAGGCCATAGCGGGGCTGGGGGAGGGAAAGAGACAGTGTGAAGAAGCCTTTTTTGCAGAGGGCAGTTATATCCTCCCAGCCTGGATCCCAGAGTTGTCTCACCTGCAGAAGAGGGCTGACAAACATCAGGGATTGGTCCAGGTGCTGGAGAACTTGCAAAGACCGTGGGAAACACAATTATACCTGCAAAACTATTTGTCACAGCTGACTGAACAGCAGCTGTATTTATTTAAGCTCGTGGGGATGAAATTAGCAGAGGCTACAGAGTTTGAGACTGGAACAGAGTTGAATGATAAAATGGTGGGGACAGAGAAGAACCAGGTGGAAATAGGAATGAACACAGAAGTGAAGCAAGCTACGAGGGGAACTCAGACCATGAGGAAAGGGGGTTAGAGGATTCTGTGGAGCAAGTAAAGGCGCTACAGGAGAAATTAGTAGCTGCCGAGCAGGCCTTGCAAGAAGCTGCAGGGGACATAGAATTGTAGCACAGAGAATACCGGGACACCGTAGAGGAGAAAGTCAGACTGCTACTCATGGCGGGGAACCTAGGACAGGAAAGGGGTGACCTGCAGGCCCAGATCAGGCCAATGCAGGACAGGAGCATGCCTACACCTGAGGGTTACTGGTTTAAGCGGGAAAGTATGTGATGAGGTGTCCACCCCACACAAGGCCTGAAGGGGCTACGGTAGCTAGGTGGGCCAATTAACTGCCTAACTGAAGGAGCAGGGACTAATTAGAGGTTGCCAGGGAGCTGGACAGGAATAGGAAGGGCCTGTATAAGCCCAGTAACTGACAGTAGAAGGGGACTGCGGGGTGAGAGAAGACAAGGTAGGAAGTAGCCCAGGGATACAGCAGTAAGGGACAGGACTGTGCAGACCTTGGCTGCTTGTTGTAGGCTCCCTGGGCTGGAACCAAGTGTAGAGGATGGCCTGGGTTCCCCCACCAGCCACTCTGGAAGTGGCACCATTAAGGGGCAGTGAAAGAGATGACTGCTGGGACAGTGGGTCTGGAGAAGGGGAAAACCACAGTGACCCGGCTGGAAGGCCAAGCCATGAAGCAGCAGCAATCGAGTCTCGAGATGGAGTGAGTAACCACAAAAGGGGGCATCAGACTGGCTAATCCCTAGACAAGGCCACAAGGAGGTGCTCCAGTGGTGGGCATAGGAATCCATAACACTGGCCCTTGAGAGGTGCACAGGGCCCAAGGAACTTTAGCACCTATTGTATTGCCTGTGCACGCCCAGCCATAATTTTAGTGCTTGAACTCAGGGACTCCTAAAGCAAGCCATGCCAGAGCCAGTCTGAGATGATTCCAGAGGCTCCACTCTTCACCCACTTTCCAGCCCTGCTTAGAATCTCTGATTAACTGCCTTTCCCACGTCCCTGCCTCCTGGGGAACAGAAGCCAATCAGGACTGCTGCAGGAGGCAAGCAGAACTCTCTTCTCCTCCCCTCAAGAGCCCAGTAGCTTTTGGGTTGGGATGGTGTAGAGGAAACCCCAACACTATTTCCATAGGATGGCAGGAAGGAGCAGAAAAAGCAGTTCAGGGTGGCTCTGCTTCCTTTCCCCCTTGCTGTCCTGTGAGCCAGGGGTCAGTCTGGCCCCTCTTCCCCAATCATACTACAGCACCAGGCCTGGGGACAGGGAGAAGCGGACTGGCCAGACTGCAGCTGCTACAGAATGGGGGACTAACAATCCCCTGGGAGTGCAGAGGTGCACTGAGGGGCAAGGGGCAGATGTGGGGCTGAAGGGCAGAATGGATGTAGGGCTGGGGCTACACAATTAATTAATTAATGTGGGGATGAGGGGCATGGAATTTACATGGGGACTGGGGGTTGCATAATTGGTTGCTGGGTGGGGAGTGAGCAGATGTAGCTTTGGAGAGGCATAGCATTAATTAACTGGAATTCTTGGGTTTGAGGAGAAGCTGTTAACTCTCCGCACCATCAGGCAGCATCTAATACAAATCTGTGTAATCTGATTACAATTGGTTCTTCCACCAGTGAGTGCTCCCGCAATGAGGACTATAATCACATTACTTGCTATACATTTGAGACAGTGTGTTACCCCAGAATTGACATTCTCTGTGTGTTACCCCTGAATTTGACAGTATTGCAGTCAGCGATTTTGTAAGTCCAGCCACTGCCAGCTGAAAACCAAACATCACATAGCTAGGAAAATCTTAGGCCCCCGAGAAGCAAGGCCAAATAACTGTTTGCAGTTATTGCTGTTAGAGTAGGACAAGAAGTGAATGCATTGTGAGAACAGAAGGAGTGTTTGGACGGCCGACCTTGGTCTTGACTCTGACCTCTGACACCTTTGATATCTAAGTTTTATTATTGTTATGACTAGAAATGTTTTGATGATAAGAGATACTGAGTATTTTTTGCTGAAAGTAGGAGAATTGGTGACCCCTTAAGGGGGAGTAACTCACTGGGAGTCACTCTAGGTTATGTGCTTTGTTTGAAGTTAGCTATAAAATATTAGGTGAAAGAATTTGCTTTGGAGCAGTCTGAGGAAGCTTTCTTCAGGCAAGGATCTGACGACAAAGTTCTCCAGCAGCTAGATGGAAGGCGGGGCCCCCCTGAAGCATGGCTGCTGATCCCGTGGAACCATTTCAGACTTTTGGGGTTACTATAAATGTTTGCGAAGACCTAAACCTATTGCAACAGCGTGCGTGTGTGTGCTCAAGATCTAATAAAAAAGTAGTTTTAGATTAAAGCAATTTTGCTTGTGTCAATTTATCAGATGGATAAGCTGTGCCTCCCTCCATTGATTTATTCCTGACACCACCTGGAGAGAAACTTCCCTTGGGAATGGTAAGGCTTCATATCTCCCCAATTCAGGGCTTTACTTTAAAAACACAACTGAGTCCTGAGTAAGGATCTTGGGATCTGGTTAACAGAAAACAGACTTTGCAGACGCTGAGTTGTCTCCAGCTGACAAACATTGATGAGCATTGTGTTAGTGCCCACATGCATTTAGCCATGGCAGCAACACCTTTCCTCGTATTTCTTTATTTGGCTTCCTTTGCTGGAGAAGCACCACTTCAAACTTAGGCTACCTGGTAGTAGCATTCTCTCTTCTTCAGATATTTTGTTTGCTGGGTTAGGAAAGGTAGATTGTGACGGGGGCTGGGGGTTACTCTTTTTGAAAGGTCAGAGCAGTTTTGGGATGGGGGATGACGCGATGGTATTTTCCAAGACCTGCCAGAGTGAGTAAAAGCAAGCATTGTGATCCCAGGTGGTAAAAGAATGGTTATTAGTAATGGAAATTCCTACCAAAGTCCCAGAGAAGTGGGGAGCATGCTTCTCTCACGTGCATTGCCCATCTCCACCCTACTTTCTCTGTCCCCCTTCCTATGAAATGATTTGAGTCCAGTCTTAGGAACTTGCCAGGTACAATCCCCTATGCCATGGGAGAAGGATTCCTGTCTCTCACCCCACTGTGTTCATCACCCAATCTGCCTACCAGTATTGGAATTAGGCTCATGTTTTGGCCCTCAGAGCCTAAATTGTTTAAATTGACTGAAGTTTAATTAGCCTAAATTTGAGGTTAGAAATGACCTTAGCACTTAAGCTAAGTCTGAAAAGAAGCATAACTGAGGACAATAGGTCATTTACATTGAACATTCTCCTTTTGATCTGGATATTGTGGTTCCTACTTAGAAATAATTTGCTTAACCAGGAACAGACAGGAGGCCCTGAGGAAGGGATATTTTCATTCAGGCAGCTAGCCAGGCAGAGCATTGATAGAATAACTCCACAATTGAATACACTGCTTGTAAGGCACCAAAATACCTCAACCTAGCTCTTGTGTTTGTGTCAAAATGTTCTTAGAAAAAAATCCCTAAATGTAAAACCATTATAAATTAATACTTAAAAACATGGATCCTGCTTTTCTTAGCCCCTGTACCCATCATGCTGCCAGACCCCAAGCTCTGTCCAGACTATGACTTGAAACTTATCAAATTGAAATTCATCATCATTAAATAAAGACTGATACAGGGCTGTAAATGGGCATTTCTTCCCCTTCGCTGCACATTTTAATGCACTTTAAAACAAAATATTTATGCTTTAAAATAGGAGATGCAATAATCCTGTGAAAAGATCAAACATTTCTGCTTACTAGTTATTCCTGAGTTTCTGGGAATATTTATCTCCAAGGAATTGAATCATCTCTCTGCCTCTGTTCTGAAATAGGGAAAGAGAGAACAAAAAATCATTCATACCGTGCAGGTGACAGCAGACAAATGCTTTATGCTCCAGTAGGTAGAACCAAAGCCTCCCTTCTTTGACTTATGGACTGAGTTCCAATGAGAAGAATTTCCTATGAAAAATATCACTTCAAAATGCTGCATAAGGAAAGGTAACTTTATGGGCCTATGGCCGCCACTTCAGAGATCAGCACCTCCGAGTACGTTTTGGCTATGGGTGAGTTACTAGATGAGCTGTTTACAGACTTTGCCTGCTGGCAATAGCAAAGCATACAGGTATAAGATTAAAAAGTGTAAACGGTCCCTGCATCCACATGTAGAAAAACATCAACATATTGCTCCCCTTGCTCAGCAGGCTTGTTTTCCTTTATCCGGGCTAGGCTGAGTATGTCAGTTATATCAGTTTGGCTTCCCATTCTGATACTTGCAAAAGCTCTGTGTCAGTTGGCAAACAGCTGTTGGGCAGAGAGGAGTGGCCTGGGTGAGGAGAGGGAAACCAAATCTCCCGGTGGAGAGAGGGTGAAAACAAAGCAGGTATGGGACAGGGGTGTTCACAGAGATTAGAGCTAAAAGGGGCTATTGGATCATGCAGTTTGACCTCCTGTATAACACAGGCTGTAGCATTTCACCGAGTTACTTGGCTTGCCTAAGTTTAGAGAGAAGTGACAGTTTTGCTGCCTTCATGTGTCTCTGCGGGGAGCCCTGCAGTTTCATCACTCCTAGGATGGATCACAGGGGGGCAACTTCCTTGCTTAATACAACAGGCCCAAATCTAACTGGTACCTGCATGGCACTTCTCTCCAGGAGCTGCTGACCAGTGGTTGATTAAAGTGACAGAACAGCTCCTTCTAAACAGGCTTATTGTCCATTCGCCCAAAGGCACATAGCAAGCATCAAAAGGGGTTAAAATCACAAAAGGCTGCATGCCTGGGTCTTGCCTAAAGTTCATTACCTCTTGCACAGCCTAGGGAAGTGTCCTACCAGTGGTTCATCAGAAAAACTTCACCCAGCTCTAATCATGAATGACAAGGGGAGGAGAGGTTCTTCTCAAGGAAATCCCTAAGAAATTACAACCACATGAGACATCACCAGAAAAATCCACACTGAACATTTCTCAGAGTGGAAGAGCCTGTAAGAGTAAATGCAGGTCAGATAAGCCATGGAGAAATCCTGTAAGGAAGAGACAGGGTAAATCTGCCCACCACGACAGAGGATTCCATAACCCTGAAGACACAGACGTTCAGAATACCTGCACAGGAAAGAGACTCAACATACACTCACGGCGGAGCACCAGATGATGTATACAGCAGAGCAGCACTACGTCGTTCCTGTGGGAAGAGCTACAGATGGATCATAGGCCTTAGCACTGATTGCAGAATCAATAAGAACCCATGAGGGGGTACATCCCATACATGTTCTGTTTGTGAGAAAAGCTTCAACATCCTGTATGTAGCGAATGTGGTCAAAGCTTCAGTCATAAATCATCTCTGAGTCATCACATGAAAACTGTGCAGCAGAGAAACCTTGCCATGACCATGAGAAGAGCCTCCATCCCAACTCTCATGACCACGGGAAAAGCATTGCATTTCTCAACATCCAAAAATCCATGCCGGAGAGAGGCTGTTGGGTGTATGACACACTTTGGGCACAGATTGTATCTTATTTGGCATGTGAGGAATCTGAGCAGAGTCCAGCCCAATTTGGGGTCCTTAGGCACACTCTCAGGGCCAGGTCTTCTATTTGGCACCCCCTTCTGAGTGTTGGACTCCCCATCCAGCGCCCTAGCCACTCTGGGTGTAGCGCTGACTCTACAAGACTCCCTGGTACTTAAATAACTGCATGTGTTGGCCACCTCTACAATACATACACATACTTTGCACAGTCTAACCCAGTGGTCCCCAAACCGGGGCATGCACCCCCCAGGGATGCGGAGGAACATTCAGGTAGGCGATGGCGGGGCCTGGAGCATGGAGTGGCACATTTCCAGCCACACTCTGGCCCCAGACCAGCTCTGCCCCCAGCCTTGCTCCTCCCCAACCCTATTCAGCCCCCAGTCCTGCTCCAGGCCTGGGCCAGCCCCCATGGGGAGTGGGGAATGAGCTCCATGCTTCTAGCCCCACTCCACCCCACCCTGCCACCAACCCCAGTCAGCCTCCAGACACATCTCCCCCCTGCTCTGCTTTGCCCCCAGCCCTGCTCTCCCCCAGCCCAGCTCTGCCCCCTGCCTTGCTCCTCCCTGAACCCCAATCAGCCCCCAAACCTGCTCCAGGCACAAGCCAGACCCCATGGGAGGCAGGGAGGGAACGCCATGCTTCCAGTCTCACTCCGCCCTGCCCTGCCCCCAGACCAGCTCCACCTCCAACCTCGCTCTGCCTCCAGCCCCAGCTCCATTCTGCCCCCAACCCAGTTCTGCCCTCAGTCCCTCTCCACCCCTAGGCCACTTCTGCTTCTAGCCCCAGCTCCTCCCCATCCACAGTCCCACCTAGGGTTGCCAGACGTCTGGTTTTCTACCAGAATGCCTGGCCAAAAAGGGACCCTGGTGGCTCCAGTCAGCACCACTAACCGGGCTGTTAAAAGTCCAGTCGATGTTGCAGCAGGGCTAAGGCAGGCTCCCTGCGAGCCCTGGCTCTGCTCAGCTCCCGGAAGCAGCCAGCATGTCCCTGTGGCTTCTAGGTGCAGAGGTGGCCAGGGAAGCCCTGAGAACTGCCCCACCTCGAGTGCCAGCTCCGCAGCTCCCATTGGCCGGGAACAGCGACTAATGGTTGCTGCCGGGGTGGCACCTGCGGATGTGGGCAGCGTGCACTATACAGAGCTGCCTTGCCATACCTCCGCCTAGGGGCCGGACATGCTGGCTGCTGCTGGGAGCCACGCGGAGCTAGGGCAGGCAGGGAGCCTGCCTTAGCCCCGCTGCACCACCCAGGGCCGGCTCCAGACCCCAGCGCGCCAAGCGCGCGCTTGGGGCGACGTGCCGCGGGAGGGTGGCAGGCGGCTCCGGTGGACCTCCCGCAGGCGTCCCTGCGGAGGGTCCGCTGGTCCCGCAGCTTCGGTGGAGCATCCGCAGGCGTGCCTGCGGGAGGTCCACCGGAGCCGTGGGACCGGCGACCGCCAGAGCGCCCCCCGCGGCATGCCGCCCTGCTTGGGGCGGCGCAATTCCTAGAGCCGCCCCTGGCACCACTACCCTGGGAGCCACCTGAGATAAGCACTACCTGGCAGAGCCTGCACCCCCAGCTGCACCCCAACCTGCTGTCCCAGGTCAGAACCCCCTCCTGCACCCTTATTTCCTCCCAGAGCCCACACACCAAACCCCCTGCCCCAGGTCAGAACTCCCTCCAGCACCCTCCCTCCAGGAGTCTGTACCTCTTCGCACATCCGAACCCCCTACCTCAGCCCCCTCCCACACCCAAACTCCCTCCCGGAGCTCACACCCCCTCCCACACCCCAACCCCCTGCCCCAGCCCTGAGCCCACTCCCGCACTCCAAATCCCTTGGCCTCAGCCCAGATACCCCTTCTGCACCCCAACCCCCTCATCCCCGGCCCCACCTATGAGCCCACGTGCCCAGCCAGAGCCCTCACCCCCTTCCTCACCCCAACCCCCTGCCCCAGCCCAATGAAAGTGAGTGAGGGTGCGGGAGAGTGTGCAACGGATGGGGGGGGCTAGAGTGAGTGTGGGGTGGGGCTGCAGAGAAGGGGCAGGGCAGGGGCAGGACCTTGGGAAGGGTGTTTGCTTTTGTGTAATTAGAAAGTTGGCCACTCTAGTTCCACCCCCAGCTCTGCCATCAGCCCAAGCTCTGCTGCTGAGGAAACTTTCGCTGTGCAGTAATGCGGGGCCGGGGAGCACACAGATTCCATTAATCATTAATGGTCCAATGTGCAGGGGCGGCTCTAGGGATTTTGCCGCCCAAGCACGGCAGGCAGGCTGCCTCCGGCGACTTGCCTGCGGAGGGTCCCGAAGCCGCGGAACCAGCAGAACCTCCGCAGGCAAGCTACCAGAGGCAGCCTGCCTGCCACTCTCACGGCGCTGGCAGAGTGCCCCCCGCGGCTTGCCGCCCCAAGCACGCGCTTGGCGTTCTGAGGCCTGGAGCCGCCCCTGCCAATGTGGCAGCAGCAGAAAGTCTGCACGGGTTGCTCGGACAGCCTATCTGGATCTCTTCCTGAATTAGGTAGCATGTGTGAGCCAGTCGGTCAGCTGCAGTCTTTGGGTGCTCCAAGAGACCTTTCTGTGGGCCCTCCAGGTTTAACAACATGCTTTGTCCATCTCCCTTAGTGGTGATGAGAGGGTGTCAGAGACCCAGGACCACCACAACCCTGGGTTTTAGATTTGGATCCTTACAGAGAGGTCTCAAAGGGGAGAGCACAGTGGGTCAGTTTCCTTGTGGCCCAAAACACCTTCTGTTTGTTTTACCACACACACACATTGTGCTGAGTTTATGATTGGATCCCCTGTTCTATACGGTCTGGTGCCTTTAGTAGAAACCAGCCTTCCTCTTCAGGCTATTGTTTCCTCCCTACCTGTACAGAGGCTGAGAAATCACCGACCATTCTGCTGTCTTGGAGGATAATGAAGAACAAAAGTGTCTCCTTATCTCTTTAAATCATCACCTTACCTAAACCCAGACCACACCCCCATTACAGCTCCCGCTGGAGATTCAGGAAGGGAAATAGCAGACGAGTCTGGTTCACATAGGATATTTTCAGAGAGCTGGTAGTAGGTTTACTCTGGGGGAGCAACAGAAAATACAGTGGGGAGAAGACATGAAAAACCTAACAGAAGCATGTTTAACGTGGGCTATGACTTTTAGGAACAAGCTTATGGGGCAGGGAGGCTGGGGAGGAAGGGAAATCCTCTGAGAGTTGAGCCATATAAAACCTCCTGAAGTGCCTAAGGAACTTGTGATGTGAAAGGGCATCTGAGAATAGTTTTTGATCCCAGGATGATCCAAGTATCACCAGGAAGTTTCTGATTGATTCCCACTTAGGTCTTATCTACATTTGAAAGTTATTTCACACTAAGGTAAGGTATAAGCTTAAAGCACACTAGGTATTCTGCTTCATTTTCCCATGTAGACAAGCTCTTGCACTGCGCTGAGCAGCATTCCCCGGAAATACCCCATTCAGAGGGTTGACAGTGAGTTTTCTTCAGTAGGAGAAAAGCATCCAGGCCAGCCCCAAGATTCTGCAGGCCTTCTGTATTCTTTACCTTTGTCCTAAAAACGCATCAGCATCCCTTCCTCTGGAATTGCCATTAAGCATTCCTGGCTGACAGATTATCTTTATCTCACTGCGCTATGCTAAATCCATGAGAGAGGGTAGTTCCTTTATCCTAACCTTGCCCTCCTAAAATATCCTCCAATTTCCTTTTGCTTTTGGGAATCACTCATCTTTCAGATGAGGCCCGAAAAGGACCCTGTCACCAAACTCTGGCTCAAAATCTAGATTTTTTTTATAAAGAAGCATTTATAACCCCTTAGACAAAATGGTTTTCATGATTATGATGTTTTAATTCCAGTGGGAAAAGTCATTTTTCAAACAAACAAACAAACACACTCCTACCTTTGTAGTAACCCAAATTTTGCATCATCAAGGACCTGAAAGTGAAACTGGTGATAAGCAGATGTTGACTGTGGTGGTCCTGGGTCTCTGGCACCCTCTCATCAACACTAAGGGAGATGGACAAAGCAGCTTGTTAAACCTGGAGGATCAGGCCCCACAGGAAGGCCTCTTGGAGCACCCAAAGCCTGCGGGTGTACGCCCACTGACAACTTTCTGCCTATAGATGCCAGGTGTTCAAAGCTACGCTGGGCTTCTAGTGAGAGCACATCAGCAACTGCTGTAGTGGTGAATGAGGAGAGAGATTAGGTCTAGGGTAGCCATATGGGCCTTTGTCAACACCTGAATTATTATTTAGACTACAGTAGCACTCACAATGTGTTAGATACTGTCCAAATAGACAGTAAGACACAGACCCTAGGGCAGCAATGATCTCTTGTCTGGTGGCCTCCCATGCCTATTGAACAACAGGGAGAGTCAGAACAAAACTCCTGGGGACTGCACATGAAGGACCCCTCCGAGGGGCTGAGCAGCTGCACCACTATTAGGGATGCTTGTGAAAAGAATGACTAGGACAACTCAAGAGGAATCAAAGGCTGTAGCTAGATCTAAAAGAATTTGCATGGACAACTGAACTTTGTCCATCACTAGATCAACCAGTAAGAAGCAAAGCACTCTCGCCTTCATTCTCAATATTCCAGCAACATAATCCCCACGCTTCTCACATTAAAACCACATCAAGTCTCCAACCGCCAGGCACTTCTGTCAAGGTAGCTGGGGCCTGATTTTCAGAGACGCTGAGCAACACGACCCCTGTGGAAGTCAGTCAGAGCTGTAGGTGCTCAATACCTCTGATAATGTGGCCCCCAAATGTACCCCCGTGTCATTATCTAGCTCCTACCCAGATGATATCTTCCTAAAACCAGGCTCACCCATTTTTTACTCTGCACCCTCTTAAAATATATTAGCAGGCGCTCCATGCTAGAATGTGAAGCAGAGCAGTTTATGCGTTAAGTGCTACTGCTTGCTGTAGCTGAGCCCAGGGTGAAATGGTGCAACAAAAGGGAAGCCCTTCTGTTTGAGAGCAGGGAGCAATGGGACCTTGAAATGATAAAATACTGCATTTTATGCTGAACTATAGGAGAAAAAGGTGAGGAGTGAAATATGGGAGAAACTGTAAAGCATATGCAATGAAAATGAAATGCATTTAAAATGAACTTTTGAACAATAATCAACCTAGCACATATTAGAATGGGAAAAATGTTTAATCAAGTGCAAACATGATAAACTGAATATAGAGAGAGTAACAGGATACTATGATAAAATGGGCTGTAATCCTATTACATGCGAAGAAGATATGCCAAACTGGAGGTTATGAATATACTATACTAAAATACTGATTAACAGATTGGATTATGAGAATGAAATGAGTATGGCACATAAAGAGTAAAGAGTAGGTGTTGATGGGCCATTTTGCCATTGGTGTAAAGGACATATATATATATATATATATATATATATATATATATATATATATATGTACATACATGGACAAATTTGCCATCAACATAAGCAAGACATACACTGGATACATACAACACGAAGCTGATTGTATTCACCCACGAAAGCTCATGCTCCAATACGTCTGTTAGTCTATAAGGTGCCACAGGACTCTGCTGCTTTTACAGTAGTGTTGGTTAAACATTGAGACTTTTGCTAACAGTGCAAATGCAACATCTATTATTACTATTCATTATTAATTATGGTAGCACCAATGTATTGGGCACTGTGCACCCACAGAAACTGACACTGGTTCTCTAGCAGGGAGAGTGTACAAACGTTTCACTCTTATCTGCATTATTTTCAGTGTGTGCTGAACTGCACAGTAAATAAAGGAAGCCAGTCTCTGTTCTAAGTTGCTTTATTAGACAATATTAGACAGCCTGCCTGCCGTGCTTGGGGCGGCAAAATACCTAGAGCCGCCCCTGGTGTTACACTTGGATTGTAAACTCTGTGGGGCAGTGGTCAATGCCTAGCTCAATGGGGTCCTGATTCATGACTAGGGCTCCAGACTGCTATGGTAATATAAATACTCAATAATAATATCTATTCTCTTTCTAAGGCACTTTGGTATCTAAGCATTGTACAAGATTAAGACGAATCAGAGCTGAAAACAGAAAAGATGTTATTTTTCTCCATTCCTCTGAGAAGCTAAATACCACTGGGCTTGGACTCTCATCACTTCTGGGAAGGAGCTCTATTGCTGGGTCCTGCATCAGTGAATTCTCTCCCTCCAGGGCTAGATAGTCTCTGATGCTTTTGTCCCTGTGAAACATAGCTATCTTGACGGTTCATGAATCTGAGGTGACTCCATTGGTTTCAAAACACATGACCACTTTCCCCAGAGTAACATGGAGGTGGAAAGAAGATTGAGGACTCCATAAATACAGCACTGAATGGAAGGACAGTTCAAGCATTATTAGCATATGAGTCAATTTCTTGGTACACAGAGATTCTCCAGTAGAACTACTAATAGGAAGAAGACTTTGAACCAGATTCTCACATCCACCAGGGCCACTTTGTGCTGCATAGTCTAAAGTGCTGGGGATTGCCAGTGGAGTATTCTCCCTTATCAGGGGAACTCTGCTGGCATACAGAGGTGACTCTACTGCTTCACGTGCCAGCCACTTTCCTCACCCCGAGTGTAAAGGAAAGGGCAAGACATTCTGGGGCGTGGCCTTTATAAGGTCAAGGTGGGGGCCATGGCAGTATGGAGCAAGTAACTTGCTCTCCTGTAGCTCTCCATTGTGTGGGGCTAGGTGTCAGAGGATCAGGGAGCTGCAACTGAAATCCTGCAGCCTCCCTCCTCTCCACTACATTCAAGTTCTTTTTTCTCTATTACTCACAACTTCAAAACAAATTCACTCCAATGACCAAATCTGTCAGCCTGCAAATAGGAAGATGCATTTTTAAACTAGTGCAAAGAGCCAGTTACAGGGTCTTCCATGAAGATAAGAGCTGTCTGAATAAAAAAAGCGAAGGATATTTTCCGTGTCTAATTCTCAGGTAACATGGTAAGATTGTTGTTCAAGTAGAAATCTCATCTTACTGGGTCAAAACCAAAGTAGGAACCTTCCAAAGAAATAGAGTGTATCTGGAAAATCCAAAGTCCTTCTGCAGAATTATAAGTGTAAGACTTGAGGGCCTCAATGTAACCTGCTATTGAGGGGAGAGAAAATGAATCATCATTTGGAGTTAAAGCACATTACAGATGAATTTTAAGAGAACGATTGCTTAAGTTTCATTACAGTGATTTTTATTGGCTGAAAACTAACAAAATCCAGAGGAAACAGGAAGTGGCTATGAACCAGATTCCCAGATGCTGTAAATCACCGTAGCTCTACTGAAGTCACCAATGCTACACCAGTCAGCTGAGAATCTGGCATCGTGTTATTAACGTACAAAAAATAGAGTTTTGAAGCCCCAGCCTAGAAGTTTATCAAGATGCAATCAATAAAGTTTACTGCTCTTTAGACTCCATTTTGAACACTGTCTGTCTCCTCCTTCTAATAACCATCACTCCAGATTTAGGTGATGACAACACAGACCAGTCAGCAACTATGAAAAAATGACTTATCTGGCCCCTTTTGAATAACTTAGAAACCATAAATTACTATCCCTCACTTTCCCATTATTTGTATCAGCACATCAGCCAACAAACTAGAGAACTGGAAGAATGAACACATTAGAACTGCCATGGTCAAATCAATCAGCATTGGATGGAACTGGCACAATCAGTGTCACCTTTTCTTTATAATAAACACTTGAAGAACTCTTGATGCAAATCTTTGTTAAAATTAACCTGATAATAAAAAAAACCTCAATGGGTTTTGTTGAATCGAGTACCAGTCTTGAGCAATGAAAAATAATTCCCCAAGAGCTTGTTCAATAAAGAAAAAAGAGAAATACTTACCTCACACTGTTCATTCTCCCTGAACACATGATGCTTTTCAGAATCTGCAGAATATTAATATAAACTATGGACTTTACGTGGTGTTTGTGGAAAAACATGGATCCATTGTCCGGATAAGGAATTAGCAGATTTTGTGCTTAGAACCAAAATGATTAGCACACCAAAAAAACAAAAACCCAGGGACAGAGAGACATATAGGAAGAAACCCCACTGCTTCTGTTGATTGGATCATTGTGAAAAATTAAAGCAATGTCTCAACCAAGCATATAAAGCACTAGTCTTGTTCCTTGCGCTTCTGGTACTCAAGTCATTGAGTGATGGTCTGAAAGGTGACTGAAACTTTCAGTGTAGGAGTGTGCAGTACCATGTGCTATTGAGGGCTCAAAGGCGGTGAGTGGGACAAGTTGTTAGGGCATGGGACTGGGAGGACAGGGCTTGCGGATGAGGAGTGATTTTAGAAAATGTGTGTTTAAAGCAGAGACGATCCATGCCTGCTGTGGGGGAGGGGGCAGAGTGAGGGCAGCCAGCTTCAGCATTGTTACTGAGCATGCTCAGTCCAAGCGAAGCAGCAAATCTGGGGAGGTCACGTGACCCCACATCCCTCCCCCCCCCCGCAGTACCCTCCCCCATGTGTTCCCTCTGGTTTGGGCAACAATTTGGGTTTAATAGTTAGAATCAAGCATATTCAGATAATGCATCAGAATCACTTAATTTCAAGGGCAGAAAAGTAAAGGTGACCTGGAGAGGGAAGAAAATGTTTATGCCCTTCTTGTTTCTGTATAATGTTTCAAGATGATCAGACAAATTGTTTGTTTCCTTCACCTCTTGTTCACCAATTATATTTTCCTGCTTTTATTTTACATTAGAAAGGCATATCTTGCCTACTCTGTTTTTACTGAAAGGCTGTGCAGGCTCCAAGAGAAATATTATGTGGTATTATCTCATAAGTAACAAGACAGAAAGACCTGAGCAATTGATAGAGGAAGAGATTTTTATTTAAACTGTGGAAGACTCATGAATGCATGTACATAGTAACATCATCCCTATCAGCCTAAAATCTGACCGTGAAACAAGCTAACTTCATTACAGCATCAATATTTAAGAAAATATGAGGAGAAACAGCTATTCTATTTGCATATAGGGGAGGGCACATTCATAGTAAGAACTTGCATGTGACAGTGAAAACATACTGCAAGCATAAGGACATTTCTACAGAACCACTGAGAGTAGATCAGTAGTGGAATCACATGCAATGGATGACAACGAAACAGAACTAACAGAATGGACAGAGATTGCCCTAAAATTTCATAATGTAAATAATCCAAATATGTTACAACTGGAAGAATCACAAAGACCATTGATATTTATCCTTTTTTAAAAAACAGAAAGGCAGCAGCTTGTATGTCAAAAGGTCTGAAAGAGATACAAAGTAGGGCCCAGATTCAGCAAGGTTCTTCAACACATGCCTAACTTTAAGCATGTAAGTATTGCCATTGAAGTCAACAGGACTAATCCCATGCTTAAAGTTAAGCACATGTTTAAGTACCTTGCTAAACTAGACCTAGATCCATACAGGTAGATAAGGAGATGCTGGCAACTTTATTTAGCTGCCACCATCTTAATCAGGGCATAGATGGTAAATGTACTTTTTAAGGAAATGGACTCCAAAGCCTTATTGGTAATAAGGACATCTCTTTCACCCATCCAAGTCAATCAAAAGACTCCTCTTGAATTTAATGTGGGATTTGTACTGGGCCCTAAATCCTTGACTTCTTTCACACACAAAATAAATGTCCAACAGTAACTTCTTCAATTACATCAATCTCCTCTGCAGTTGGATTATGGACCAGCCTGAGTGGATGACATCTGTTGCAAAAAGTAGCACAAAAGTACACAAGAAGTAATTCTTCTGCTCTACCCCATGCTGATTAGGCCTCAACTAGAGTATAGTATCCAGTTCTGGGTGCCACATTTCAGGAAAGATGTGGACAAATTGGAGAAAGACCAGAGAAGAGCAACAAAAATGATTAAAGGTCTAGAAAACATGAAGGAAGATTGAAAAACTTGGATTTGTTTAGTCTGGAAAAGAAAAGACTGAGAGGGGGACATGATTACCTTTTTCCAAGTACATAAAAGGTTGTTACAAGGAGGAGGGAGAAAAATTGTTCTTCTTAACCTCTAAGAATAGGACAAGAAGCAATGGGCTTCAACTGCAGCAAGGGAGGTTTAGGTTGGACATTAGGAACAACTTCCTAACTGTCAGGGTAGTTAAGCACTAGACTAAATTGCCTGGAGAGGTTGTAGAATCTCCATCATTATTGGATAAAATGTCAGTGAGCAATACATTGTTTGATTTAATTTGTCCCAAGTTTTATAATACTAGTTGCAGCATGATTTCCAAATAACCCAGATTTCATTTTGTGCTGTGGTGACCATTACCTGTCTGCCAGCCAGATATTATAGAGTAATGAAATTATGCCTGAATTTTTAGCAGTTTGCTAATGACCACGGAAAACAAAATGTGTTCCCCAGAACAAAGCAATCCTTTGAGAACCTACTTAATAAGATTGAGGTTAACTGGTGACACAGTTCCAGGTTTAAAGCTCCAATCTGTTTGAAGGTGGGAGGAGGGAAGGGAGGAATCTCAACTAATCCAATGTAAAAAATCCTCAGTTAATCCAATGTATCAATAAATACAAACCAAGTAGAAGAACGAGATATTTGTTTATAAAGAAAGGAACTTTAGATATACTCATTTATTGAAATAAATTGTACAAAGCACTAGACATAGTTTTAGATGATGACCCTCAAATGTAACAGCCTAATGATTTATTTGCAATAGCCTTGATAATAGGAAACCTCATAATGTAGAATATTATTGCCCAGATCACATTTAAATAGTAGGACCAGTGGCAATCAATGTTTTCCTCTAAAAACTAACTAAATAAAAATATTTTAAAAATTATGGTTCTAACATACTGGTTTCAAATGTATATTAAGTCTGAGCAAGGAAAGATTCAGATAGTAGATACATATAGGCAATTCCCACTGAGTTTAATGGGAATTCACCACTCATATGTGAGGGCAGAGTGTAGAAGTCCATTTTTGCCTTAAACATTTTCATTCTAAAATAGTGACCTTCTTTCAGGGCGAAAGGTAACCTCTGTTCAGAGGTCTTTAGTGGGATTTAATGCTAAGCCTAGTGTGAGCTTTCTGCCTGGGCTGAAGAATGTATATTTCCCTCCATTGTTAAATCAGTGCTTGGACTATGAGACCAGAAAACTGATTCAATACATTGGTGTGATCCATTTTGTTTGTGAGAAATATTTCCCATGGTCATTTTCTGAATTTAAACATATTTTAAAATGTTTTGTATTCTCATCTACTGGAGGTGACTTTGCTCCAAAGACCAAAACCCCTTGTAGGGGAGGGCCTGGTAGGAACAGCTCACTGAACACTGCTACAGCTCATGGCCACACTGGGTCATAGAGAGTGCTCAACCTCCTCTGAGATTTGCGACACAAGGTACATTTTATCAAGCTTTGGCCCATAATGAAAGACACTGAAATGACCCTTTAAGATAATGTGAAATTACCATGCTAAAGTGCATGTAAAAGTTGTTCCACACTGTAATACTTTCCTTACATAAAGCAGTTCTATACTTCGAGATGACAACACAACGCATCTGTGCTTCATGGTTATTTATCATAATGTGCCCTTGAGTCTAAACACAGCCAATGTGGCCCTGAACATCAGGAGATAAATAATCCTATTCACAGCTCCTGGTAAATACTTTAACTAGAAGATGAATGCTGGCTCTCAAGTATCTAATGCATTTTGTGACAAATTGATTATTGAACATGAACCACTAATATATGACCTCAGACAGTCTGTGTTTCTCACATTCCCAGTTACCTTCAGTTCATTAGTTTTAAGAATCTTTCATTATTATTCTAGAAGGAATAGTATTTAGGATATCAGGCATATTACACTGTTATTATAAAAGCAACCCAGCAAAGAGAAGGGCTGAATGGAAAAACATTTTTTTCAGATTAAGGCAAAGGAAAGAAAGCAGATGTGATAAAGAGACAAATGCTTTATTACCAAACTGGTTTGTTTTCAGTACATTCTAAATTGTTTATTTATTAAAAATAATTCCTATAAATCATCTGTATTCAGGACCAAGTAATGCTACTTAATTATCAAGCTATCAGTGCTGCAAGAAGAATGACTTGATGGAAAACAGAATCCTTCACACAAGTCATCAGTCTGAAAAGCAATCCCAGATAATTAGAAATGCTAGCACAGCATGCAGAGAAGGTGTTTCAAGCCCAACTATCAAAAATCGGTAGGATGAATATCTTTCTTGAACTGTAACAGATGCAGTTTTATCTTGGTGAGGATACAGTTCAAAGGTGCATTGTAGCTTAAATTTCCCATGAACTTTTCCTCCCTTAAATTATTGCTGATAGATCTTTTGCTTAAACCTTCCCATGAGTCCTGTAAATGGTACAAATGATGCTCAAAAGAGCAATCTCCGATTCTATTATATCATATACAAAAAACCAAACATGAATACAAAAAACCTTCCACGGGCCAGTTCTAGTCACATTTAAGTCAAAACTCCTATTGATTTCAATACAATAATGGAGCTGAGGTTGTAATCACACAAAACACAGGAACAGCGGAATTAAGGTTACTATGGTAACTTTAACTCTGGCCCCTTATAAACATTAAAAGAGGGTCTTTCATTCTTTTGCTCACAGGATTCCTTGTTCAATATTTGATTTCCCCGCCCTTTGGTGTACAATAGCACTCGCTTGTTTGCTGTTTAGTCATTTTACTGAGTCAAATAAAACTTGCGTTTCTCAGACAGAGTAAGGTCAATATTTTCCACTTTCAAAGACCAATAAAAGTGACCTTTTGAATGTGCTTCAGTGATTTTTAAAATTTCAGGTTCAGATAATCCCCTCCATTTCTGCAAGCTGAGGGGGGTGAGATACTTGCAGATCCTTCCCAAGCCAGTAACACCTCCACTGCGTTGTCCCACCATCCATCACCCCAAACCCACAGAAGCTCCTGTTCTGGAGCACTACAGGTTACTGCTCCACTGGGACCTTAGCAGGGGCTATGGGGTGGGAATGAGTGGAGCCAGGGAGAAGCCACTCTCCTTAGCAACATCTTTGGTTAGCCCTGAGGCTACTCGTGTGGATCTCTAACTGAGAGCTATTCTGCCTGAAGGAACACAGCCAGTGGCAACACTGTTGCAGAAGGAGACACTTCGTAGTGGGAGGAGTGCACAGCAGCAGTGCAGAGGAGCTGACTCTCCAGGTTACAACCCATACCTTGTGAATCCCCAGGATTCCAGCGGCGTGGCCAATTTCCCCTTACACTGCATACTCTTCTGCCGTTCTCTCTGCTGAAGGGATGATAGCCAGAGGGCACTTAGAACTTGATCCTTTCACACATTGTCACTTGTGCCTTGATCAATTATTATTTTAAGAAACAAGTTTGAAGTTTTGATTACTCAGTCTAATGTCCCTGCAGAACCAAATTCAGCTCTGCTGTAACACCATTGACTTCAGCTAAACTGTGCCTGCTTATACCAGAAACAAATTTAGACTAAAATGTAAATAATCTCATGTCACTTTCATTATAACCTAAGGGAAAAAAAGTACTCTTATTAACTTGAGCAGTACTGGACTGCCGATGTTCACCAATACATGTTTCATCAGATGCATGTATTACATAGGCAGCATTCTCTTGCTTTGGTCCCCATGGTATTCTTTTTTTATTCTTCTTTAAGAAAGAATTTGCTCCAAAATGCATATGTGTTGGTATAATTTAGGGTTACCATGGAAATGGCTGCTATCGCAGAAATAAATGCAGTGTGAAGATACGGTACAATTATAACAAGGAATGAGATTCAAAGAGAAATATTTCTGAGACTATTCTAAATCATTACAACTGAAGCATCTCATTTGACTGCAAAATTTGCAAGCATGTGTGTACTCTTATTTTAATAACAAGGACATATGCAGAGAGGACCACACTCAAAGGCCGCTGAAGTCAACTAAAGTATTTCTGTTGACTTCAGTGGGCTTTGGATCAGGCCCATAGAAAGGTGAAAAGATCTGAGATGACACATTTTAAAAAGGTATTTTTTTAAAGTTGTAACAGATTTTTATTTTTTTTAAATGTAAACGTAAAACAAACAAATCCCTTGTATAATGTAATTAGCTATGGATGCTGGAAATGCTGAGCCAGATCAGTATGCTACACCTGAAGTTTGTGCTGAGTAAAGTAACAGCCTTTCGTATCTCAGGAACACTTTCTCCTTTCCTCTCTGAGTGGGCCTATTAGAGATACATGCGCTATCATCTTTACCTGTTGTCACCTCACAGTTACAGGATGTGAGCCCTTTGATCTTAAAGGGCCAGATCATGATTCTGTATTGAGTCACTTAATTTTGGCTGGGATAGGAGCCCTTCTTGTAATGACCCAAGAAGCTCTGGCCTTCTAGTGAATTTCAGCCCTGCCTGAGGGACATCCCCTTCTGATTGGCTGCCCTCCCTACTTGCCTGCCTCCTCCTGGGGAAGAGCAGCCAATCAGGGTTGCTGCAGGAAGCTGACAGAGCTCTCCCGCTCAATTCCCACAGGAGCAGAGAGAAGTTTGTCATAGGGGTTGAGGAGAGGGAGCAGCCAAAACCTTATAGGGTGATTTTGTAATGGATGCTTTATTATGAATGAAGAGTCTGGGCCTATTTCCTGCTGTGTGAGGATGTAAGGGGGAAGGTGTTGGGAGCTGTGAACTGTCCCTGTGTACCGAAAGTGCTGGGAGTGAAAAGCAGGGTCTTAGGGCCACCAGCAGTGCTAGACACTTCAAACCCCTTTTCAAATGGTATTACCCCCACTCACATGAGATTTAGTGTTTTTCTTAAAGGCCCTGCTCTTGGAGTCATGTGAGTACACCTCAACCTCAGCTTTCTTTTTTAAAAAAAGTGTCTACCCTTATGGTTCCAGAGGAAACCTGGGAAACATGAAACCTTAAGGCTTGAACAAAGAAGACAAATAAAAAGTGTCCTACATATATATTTTAAACAAACAAACAAAAAAACCTCATGATTTTTTTAAGCCAGTCATGATTATTTTCATGCTTGACTCATGATTTTTTAATGCTGGGGTTGGCAACACTGTATCAGTATGATACTGACTAGGGAATCTGGGGATGGCATGGAAAGGGCCATCATAGAATCATAGAAGATTAGGGTTGGAAGAGATCTCAGGAGGTCATCTAGTCTAATCCCCTGCTCAAAGCAGGACCAACCCCAACTAAATCATCCCAGTCAGGGCTTTGTCAAGCCTGGCCTTAAAAACCTCTAAGAATGGAGATTCCACCACCTCCCTAGGTAACCCATTCCAGTGCTTCACCACCCTACTAGTGAAATAGTGTTTACTAATATCCAACCTAAAACTCCCTCACTGCAACTTGAGACCATTGCTCCTTGTTCTTTCATCTGCCACCACTGAGAACAGCTGAGCTCATCCTCTTTGGAACCCCCGCTTCAGGTTGTTGAAGGCTGCTATCAAATCCTCCCTCAATCTTCTGTTCTGCAGACTAAACAAGCCCAGTTCCTTCAGCCTCTCCCCATAAGTCATGTGCCTCAGCCCCCTGATCATTTTTATTGCCCTCCACTGGACTCGCTCCAATTTGTCCACATTCCTTCTGTAGTGGGGGGACCAAAACTGGATGCAGTACTCCAGGTGTCACCTCACCAGTGCTGAATAGAGGGGAATAATCACTTCCCTCGCTCTGCTGGCAATGCTCCTATTAATGCAGCCCAATATGCCGTTAGCCTTCTTGGCAACAAGGGTGCACTGCTGACTCATATCCAGCTTCTCATCCACTGTAATCCCCCGGTCCTTTTCTGCAGAACTGCTGCTTAGCCAGTCGGTCCCCAGTCTGTAGCAGTGCATGGGATTCTTCCGTCCTAAGTGCACGACTATGCACTTGTCCTTGTTGAACCTCATCAGATTTCTTTTGGCCCAATACTCCAATTTGTCTAGGTCACTCTGGACCCTATCCCTACCCTCTAGCGTATCTACCTCTCCCCACAGCTTAGCATCATCTACAAACTTGCTGAGGGTGCAATCCATCCCATCAACCAGGTCATTAATAAAGATGTTGAACAAAACTGGTTGTTGCTCCTTTGTGCACTCCTGTTGATACTGCCACACCCGAAAAGGTTCTGAGCACCCATGACCACTGATTTGGGTTCCTATATATATTCTGTCTGCCACACTCTTCCACAAGCCTAATGTCTCCAATCACTACTACCAGTGTGCTTCCTCACACCCATATCTAGGCAGAAGCTTTAAAAGCCATAAACCAGCCCTAAAAATGAAATGGTTCAGGTTGACAAGCAGGCGAGGCATAAGGACACGTTTTGTGTTTAGCATTGTTAGTGTCTCATGATTCTAAGACATCAAATCACAGAATTAGAGAGACAGGTTGGTATTCCCCGGACAATCACCCAAAAGGAAAGGCCTCCTGACAATACATGGGTGTTCTTTTATTCAGAAGGAGTTCATTGTAATGGCTGTTGTGTGGCTAAAAGGCTACAGAGCACTTTGAAAATGTATGGGTAGGGATATAAATGGTTCACTTTACAGACAGACTATCCTGTAAAGGGGACTGTGGTTAGTTTTCAGGGGGCAAAAGAGATCTTTGGGTGGGCTGATACATTAACTAGCAGAAATGAGAAAGAGCCTAATGAGGAAATGCATTGCAGAGTAAAAGGTAGAAGAGGAGGAAAACAAAGGGCTCTCAGCCACCTTGCTTGAGATCTCAAGGAACAGAGATATCAAATTGTGTTTCTCGTCCTATATGTTGCCATTTAGGGGTGACTGGAAAGTCAGAGGGTTGGGGACTTTTATATCACTGGAACTATTTGAGGAGAAAAGCAGAATTGAATACACCTCAACAACACTGACGCAAGCAAGCGGACTACTAATAAACGTTTGCAGCCAGCCCCTTGAGATTGGGCATTCAGTCACTTTTATCTCCAAATAGGAGATTTAAAAGATTATTGTATTGCTTTAAACGATCAATTTTAAGCTTGGATGACTGCAAAGCTGCACATTTTATCCTCTCTATTTATATCATTTATTTCCAAGTAAAGTTATAAAATGTACTTGTGAAATTCCATCAGTGTACAACATGTATCTATATTCCCAGGCAACTCCCCCCTACTCCCCGCCCCCATGCTTAGGTTGAGAGTACGTATAAATAGTTTAAAAGTAAAAAACTGCCCCAAGAATGTTGTAATAATCCCCAAAATAAGCAGTACAGACCCAGGAATCTGACAGTTAAGGTTAATTTAAAAGAAATGTAAACATGTTAAGGTATGGAAATGGACAATTAAGGCACCAAAACAATCTTAGCTCTGTATAGATGCCATAAGAAAAACAAATTACGAAGAAAGTTAATCTATATCTTTAAAAATCATCTGAATCTAATCTGAGAACATAAAAAATTCCACCACAGAGCAGAATTAAGGTTAAATAAGTAGAGGTTGCACAACAAACCCAAGCATCAACATTATCCCTGTGATTACCATTACTGTGAGGCTCTGCTTCCAGCTCCATCAGCTTTATCGCCCTCCTACTCCCTCTTTTGAAAAGCATAAATACTTCTTTTTTTGCTGCAAGGAGTAGTAAGATATTAAGGTGACACTGTCACCTACTCCTCCACAGCCATACACGACTATAGGTCAGACTGTTCTTCCGTTCCCTGGGCATCAAGATTTTGTTGCCCCTCTTTGTCATGGGCAACTTAAGAACAGCCATAATGGAACAGACCAATAGCCCATTATCCTGTCTTCTGACAGAGGCCAATGCCAGTGCTTTGGAGGAAATGAACAGAACAGGTAATCATCGAGTGATTCATCCCCTGTCGCCCATTCCCAGCTTCTGGCAAGCAGAGGCTAAGGACACTTTAGAGCATGGTTTTCCATCCCTGCCCATCCTGGCTAAAAGCCATTGATGGATCTATGCTCCATGAACTTATCTAGTTCTTTTTTGAACCCTTTTAAAATCTTGGCCTTCACAACATCCTCTGGGAAGGAGTTCCACAGGTTGACTGTGCGCTGTGTGAAGAAATACTTCCTTTTGTTCATTATAACCATGCTGCCTATTAATTTAATTTGGTAACCCCTAAATTCTTGTGTTATGAGTAAATAACACTTCCTTATTTATTTTCTCCATACCAGTCATGATTTTATAGACCTCTATCATATACAATCATAGAAGATTAGGGTTGGAAGAGACCTCGGGAAGTCATCTAATCCAATCCCCTGCTCAAAGCAGGACCAACACCAGCTAAATCATCCCAGCAAAGGCTTTGTCAAGCCGGGCCTTGAAAACCTCTAAGGATGCAGATTCCACCACCTCCCTAGGTAACCCATTCCAGTGCTTCACCACTCTCCTAGTGAAATAGTTTTTCCTAATATCCAACCTAGACCTCCCCCACTGCAACTTGAGACTATTGCTCCTTGTTCTGTCATCTGCCACCACTGAGAACAGCCGAGCTCCATCCTCTTTGAAACCCCCGTTCAGGTAGTTGAAGGATGCGATCAAATCCCCCCTCACTCTTCTCTTCTGCAGGCCAAATAACCCCAGTTCCTCAGCCTCTCCTCATAAACCACGTGCCCCAGCCCCCTAATCAATTTCATTGCTCTCCGCTGGACTCTCTCAAACTTGTCCACATCCCTTCTGTAGTGGGGAGACCAAAACTGGATGCAATGCTCCAGGTGTGGCCTCACCAGTGCTGAATAGAGAGGAATAATCATTTCCCTCAATCTGCTGACAATGCTCCTACTAATACAGCCCAATATGCCATTTGCCTTCTTGGCAACAAGGGCACACTGCTGACTCATATCCAGCTTCTCATCCACTGTAATCCCCTGGTCCTTTTCTGTAGAACTGCTGCTTAGCCAGTCAGTCCCCAGCCTGTAGCAGTGCATGGGATTCTTCCTTCCTAAGTGCAGAACTCTCCACTTGTCCTTATTGAATCTCATCAGATTTCTTTTGGCCCAATCCTCCAATTTGTCTAGATCACTCTGGACACTATCCTTAACCTCCAGCATATCTACCTCTCCACCCCCAGTTTAGTGTCACCTGCAAACTTACTGAGGGTGCAATTAATCCCATCATCCAGATCATTAATAAAGATGTTGAACAAAACCGGCCCCAGGACCTACCCCTGGGACACTCCGCTTGATACCAGCTACCAACTAGACATTGAGGCATTGATCACTACCTGTTAAGCCCAATGATTTAGCCAGCTTTCTATACACCTTATAGTCTATTCATCCAATCCATACTTTCTCAACTTGCTGGGAATAATACTGTGGGAGACTGTATCAAAAGCTTTGCTAAATTCAAGATATATCACGTCCACCACTTTCCTCATATCTACAGAGTCAGTTATTTCATCATAGAAGGCAATCAGGTTGGTCAGGCATGACTTGCCCTTGGTGAATCCATGTTGACTGTTCCTGATCACCTTCCTCTCCTCCATGTGCTTCAAAATGGATTCCTTGAAGACATGCTCCATGATTCTGCCAGGGACAGAAGTGAGGCTGTAGTTCCCCAGATTCTCTTTCTTTCCTTTTGAAAATATGGGCACTATATTTGCCTTTTTCCAATCAGCTGGGACCTCTCCTGATCACCATGAATTTTCATAGATAATGGCCAATGGCTTTGCAATCACATCAGCCAACGCCCTCAGAACACTTGGATGCATTAGATCTGGACCCATGGACTTGTGCATGTCCAGCTTTTCTAAATAGTCCTTAACCTGTTCTTTCACCACTGAGAGCTGCTCACCTCCTCCCCATACTGTGTTGCCCAGTGCAGCAGTCTGGGAGCTGACCTTTTCTGTGAAGACTGAGGCAAAAAAAGCTTTGAGTACTTCAGCTTTTTCCACATCATCTGTCACTATGTTGCCTCCCCCATTCACTAAAGGTCCCACACTTTCCCTGACCTTCTTCTTGTTGCTGACATACCTGTATAAACCCTTCTTGTTACCCTTCATAACCCTTGCTAGCTGCAATTCCAATTGTGCCTTGACTTTCCTGATTACACCCCTGCATGCTCAAGCACAGGGGTGGCCAACATGAGCCTGAGAAGGAGCCAGAATTTAGCAATGTACATTGCAAAGAGCCACAGTAATATGTGAGCAGCCCCTCATCAGCTACCTCCAGCCCTGCTCCCAGCACCTCCCACCCACCGGCAGACCCGCCAATCAGCGCCTCCCCCTCCCTTCCCGCACCTCCCTGTTTCATGGCTTGCAGGAGGCTCGGAGGAGAAGGGAAGGAGCGAGGGCATGGCAGGTTCAGAGAAGGGGTGGAGTGGGGGCAGGGCCTGTGGCAGAGCCAGGGCTTGAGCAGTGAGCACCCCCCGGCACATTGGAAAGTTGTAGCCTGTAGTTCCAGCCTCGGAGTTGGTGCCTATACAAGGAGCCGCATATTAACTTCTGAAGAGCTGCATGTGGCTCCAGAGCCACAGGTTGGCCACCCATTCTAGCAATATTTTTATACTCCTCCCTAGTCACCTGTCCAAATTTCCACTTCGTGGAAGCTTCCTTTTTGAGTTTAAGCTCATCTAAGATTTCACTGTTAAGCCAAGCTGGTTGCCTGCCATATTTGCTATTCTTTATGCACATTGGGATGGTTTGTTCCTGAGCCCTCAATAAGGCTTATTTAAAATACAGCCAGATCTCCTGGACTCCTTTCCCCCTCATATTAACCTCCCAGGGGATCCAGCCCATCAGTTCCCTGAGGGAGTCAAAGTCTGATTTTCTGAAGTCCAGGGTCCATATTTTGCTACTCTCCTTTCTTCCTTTTGTGAGGATCCGGAACTCAACCATCTCATGGTCACTGATGCCTAGGTTGCCACCCACTTCTACTTCCTCTACCAATTCTTCCCTGTTTGTAAGCAGCAGGTCAAGAGGAGCACAGCCCCTGGTCGGTTGCTCCAGCACTTGTAACAGGAAGTTGTCCCCAACACTCTCCAAAAACTTCCTGGATTGTCTCTGTGCACTGCTGTATTGCTCTCCCAGCTGCTGTCAGGGTGATTGAAGTCCCCCATTAGTATCAAAGCCTGTGATCTGGAAACTTCAGTTAGTTGTCTGAAGAAAGTCTCATCTACCTCATCCTTCTGATCCGGTGGTCTATTACACATGCCCACCACGACATCACCCTTGTTGCTCTCGCCTCTAAACTTAACCCAAAGACTCTCAACAAGCTTTTCTCCAGTTTCAAACTGGAGCTCTGAGCAATCATTCCACTCTCTTACATACAATGCAACTCCTCCACCTTTCTTCCCATACCTGTCCTTCCTGAACAGTTTATACCCATCCATGACAGCGCTCCAGCCATGTGAACTTCCCCACCAAGTTTCTATTATTCCAATCACGTCATAGTTCCTTGATTGTGCCAGGACTTCCAATTCTTCCTGCTTGTTTCCCAGGCTTCTTGCGTTCGTGTACATGCACCTAAGATAACTAGCCGATCGCCCTACTTTCTCAGTATGAATCAGGAGGCTTCCTGTCTTGTACCCTCCTCCTTGTGTTTCCTCCCGGAAACCCACCACTTACTTCTGGGTTTAGGTCACCATTCCCCGGCGAACCTAGCTTAAAGCCCTCCTCACTAGGTTAGCAAGTATGCCTGCGGAGATGCTCTTCCCTCTCTTGGTTAGGTGGATCCCATCTCTTCCTAGCTATCCTGTTTCCTGGAACAACATCCCGTGGTCGAAGAATCCAAAGCCCTCTCTCCAACACCACCTGCGTAACCATGCATTCACCTGTTAGTTGTCTCTTTTCCAAGCTGAAAAGTCCCAGTCTTATTAACATCTCCTCACATGAAAGCATTCCATATCCTTAATCTTTTCTGTTGCTCGTTTCTGTACCTTTTCCAATTCCAATATATCCGACGATATATAATAAATTACTTATAGTTTAGATTTATGTCCCTGCACCTCTCACTCTCACTCCTGGCCCTCTCTGTCAGTATCATCATCAACTTGAAGTGGGTAAGGAGAATGAATCCTTTTCTCCAGAATCAGCAGCAGCCTCCGTATGGAGCAGTGCTGCATCCTGTCATTCTAAAACTTGCCTTCTTTGATTCCTTCTTCCTTGTTGGGCAGCAGCTTTCTTAGCTCTGGAGGCAGAGCTGTCTACCAGAAAAGATAGTCAGTGGAAAAGAAGCTTAGCTGCAACCACAGCTATACCTCCTTGATGATAAGGATGCCTTTTGGGAAGACATGCTTTGTTGACTTTGCATGTCTTCCCAAAAGGTTTTGCATGTGGAGAAACCTCTCCTGCTGCTGCTGTCCTCAGCACTCTTCCCTTTGGAAGCTATGTTTGATGAGGAAACCAGCATGAGATGATATGATGTTAACTTCAGTTAAAAATGATCAGATTACTTTGAGCAGCTGAGACAATTATGTAGCATTCATATGACTCTCTAGCAGGAATACACAAATACTGCACAGGCTTCATGCAGACAACTGAATGAACTATACATACAAAATCAGCTTAAAGTAACTGCGAGCCATGCAGAATATTGTCATGTACTAGGCCACTGTCTGTAGCACAGTTCAAGAGTGGGGCCCAGATGACCTGGTTTTCAAAAAAAATCTTAGTAACTAGCTGCTTTTTCTGACTTACTTGTAATTGAAAAGAATGGGAGTGTCCCTTCCTTCCCTTCACTTTCACGATCCTCCTGAGAAAACACTGACTTTATTCCTCTCCCTGCATAATTTGTGAGTCTTACAAATGGTGGAGCTCACATACAAATTAAACCAGTACACAACTTAATGCATTTAAATGAAGCAGGGGTGTCATAGGAGAGAATTGGAATTCTTTTGAAATGAAAATGCTTTTGCGGTTGTACTTTTTGAGACAGTGTAGAGCTACAGTTGGCTTGGAAGACATCCCGGAGTATTTTATTTAAGAACATAAGAACGGCCATACTTGGCCATACCAAAGGTCCATCCAGCCCAGTATCCTGTCTTCCGACAGTGGTCAATGCCAGGTGCCCCAGAGGGAATGAACAAAACAGGGAATCATCAAGTGAGCCATCCCGTTGCCCATTCCCAGTTTCTGGCAAACAGAGACTAGGGACACCTGCCCATCCTGGCTAATAGCCATTGATAGATCCATCCTCCATGAATTTTTCTAGTTCTTTTTTGAAACCTGTTATAGTCTTGGCCTTCAAAACATCCTCTGGCAAAGGATTCCATAGGTTGACTGTGTGTTGTGTGAAGAAATAATTCCTTTTGTTTGCTTTAAACCTGCTGTCTATTAATTTCATTTGGTGAACCTTAGTTTGTGCGTTATGAGAAGGAGTAAATAACACTTCCTTATTTACTTTCTCCACACCAGTCATGATTTTATAGACCTCTAACATAATCACCCCTTAGTCATCTCTTTTCCAAGCTGAAAAGTCCCAGTCTTATTAATCTGTCCTTATACAGAAGCCGTTCCCTACCCCTAATCATTTTTTTTGCTCTTTTCTGAACCTTTTCCAGTTCCAATATATCTTTTTTGAGATGGGGCAACTACAGCTGGATTTATATAGAGGCAATATGATATTTTATGTCTTATTATCTATCCTTTTCATAATGATTCCCAACATTCTGTTTGCTTTTTGACTGCTGCTGCACACTGAGTGGATGTTTTCAGAGAACTATCCACAATGACTCCAAGATCTCTTTCCTGAGATCTTGGTAATAGCTAATTTAGATCCCATCATTTTATAGTTGGGATTATGTTTTCCAATGTGCTTTACTTTGCATTTATCAACACTGAATTTCATCTGCCATTTTGTTGCCCAGTCACTCAGTTTTGAGAGATCCTTTTGTAGTTTTTCACAGTCTGCCTGGGATTTAACTATCTTGGGTAGTTTTTTATCATCTGCAAATGTTGCCACCACACTGTTTATCCCTTTTCCAGATAATTTATGAATACATTGAATAGGACTGGGCCCAGTATAGACCCCTGGGGGACACCATTATTTACCTCTCTCCATTCTGAAAACTAATAATTTATTCCTACCCTTTGTTTCCTATCTTTTAACCAGTTACCAATCAATGAGAGAACCTTCCCTCTTATGTCATGACAGTTTAAGCTTTAATGAGTTTGTGGACTATTGTGAGCAGGACCCAAAGGTTACTTTCACTAAGGATTGCCAGCCACAGTGACTTTCATTAAGCAAATGAGAGTCACAAGCAGTGACACTGGTCACAAACGGTGACTATTAAGGGCTACTGCGGCAGTACCACTGATGTGGCATCTTGCATGCTATGTATTTGAATGGTGTAAACACAAAGGAGGAAGAGGAATTTTTAGGGTTGCCCAAGTGGGTATAACTAGGAATCACATGTCAAAATAAACAAAAACTGAATAGGAAATAGTTCCTAACCATGAGATCTAGTGAACAGTAGAACCCTCTCCCTAGGAAAGTAGTAAAAGGAAGCCCCATCACTGGAAACACTTAAGACTGAACAAAGCCAATGACCAGAGAAGGGACCAAATGAGCACACTCTGACCAGAGAAGTCAATCTTTCATATTTCTGTGGCTTGGATTGTGCAAAAGGCTCATGGTCCTGAGTAATGGGGCTCAGAGCCACCCTTGTGGTTAGGTACAGGAAGAATTCTATTGACCAAATCCTCTTTAACATGGGAGGGTGAATTCTGTGCAGAGGAGTACAAATCTAGGAGTGCAAATCTTGGATTGTGGGGAGGAATCAACCCACCCAATGTGACTTTATTGACCAATCATTCGCCACAAATATTACATTGTTATCATACACATTTTGTGAACAACCCACAGGCTGAAATTTGTTATCTAAACTATTCAACAAATACTTAGCAATAGTGAAAACCTTAGTGGAAATAAGGATCAGTTTGCAAACAGGGAATCACAATGAATAATTCAATCGATGCTAATTAAAATGTCTGACAAGCCTCCTGTCCAATCAAAATGTCAGCATGCTTTAATGGTTTTGCCTGTCACTGAGGAACACATTGAGATGAGATCGTGCCCATATTATGATTCACATAATACTGGCATTTAGAAAAAAAAACACCTATGATCACTGGTAAACCCTATTTCATAGCTCTGCATAGATATGTCACCCAAGTCTGTGCAAAGTACTGTAAATCCCCATTAAAGCTTCACACTGACCACTCGCCATTTGATATTTTTTGGTAGTGTTCATTTTTCTCCCACATTGTCACTATGTATTAGAATATGCTTCAGGCACTTATTCCTTCTCTCAGTGTTAGGCAGATAATAGTCATTTCAGGGTGATGTACTGTGTTGTTTACATGCCATTAAAGAAATCAGACCATCGTAAAACCTGCTCATAATGATGAAATAACATTTGCAATGAAAACGGAACACAGAATTAACAAAACTTTCCAACAATTAAAGGTAAAAATAACTGACAGGGAAAAACCTAAAACAAATAGAAAAACAAATATATATTCCATCTCAAAATGTTGATTGGAAAGGTCCCAGAAATAGAATAATTCTTTTTCTGACCAGTAAATTTTCTGCTGTTTGAATGCTAAAATAAATTAAGATCTCTTTATAGTCTAGTCTATAATTTTAGAGGAGGAAAGTAAATAATTGATTTCTATCTTTACTGATCTTCTTTCAAAAAGTGTGTTCTAAGAGTTGATCATTTCCGCAGGAGAGTGGTGTTCATCTTTTGCAGTTACTGAAGAGTTCAATGACGCTCACAAATGTTTTGCCTTGAACTTCAGTTCTGACAGATATGGCACACTTCAGTCAGTCCCACACTGTCTCTTCATAGTACTTGGAAGCAGAAGAATGTGAGGAATCACTTGAGGAGTAGCAAAAAATCAACACGTCAGCTTTTCCTCAGCCTATCTCCCCACAGACACGTCTACTGATTGGAGAACTCAATCAGTGCCCATTCACACTCACACATCTAGCCCCATTATAGTCACTCCAGCACAAATGGTGGGAAGAGGACAAAAAATGTATACAGGGCTCTAGAGATCACAAGAGGAGTGCTAGTGGCATTAACAGAGGTCCATCTAACAGTGCCATCAGCCCCAGATTGGGTGTGCCTGGGCAGGATAATGGATAAATGTATGGAGATATACCTATTTCATAAAACTGGAAGGGACCCCAAAAGGCCATTGAGTCCAACCTCCTGCCTTCACTAGCAGGACCAAGTACTGATTTTGCCCCAGATCCCTAAGTGGCCTCCTCAAGGATTGAAATCACAGCCCTGGGTTTAGCAGGCCAATGCTCAAACCACTGAGCTAGCCCTCTCCTTCAGAGCCTCTCTTTCAGCACCAAATGGTTGTATTGAAGGAGAGTTGGTTACACTGCTTTAAAGATGTCCTATAGTAAGAGCTATCTCTCCCTATTATTAAAGCCAAATTTTGGCATGCTTATAAGGGCAGTAGAATAACTATGAGTCACTGTCTCTGTCTATCTTCTGATTAGCACTGGTCTGTGAGCATGTGTGCATGTGATATGATTTTGGTTGGCTGTTCTGCCCAAGGTGATATGTATTTTAAATTATTTGGGTCACATGATACTGTCAAATCAACACCTCAATTCTCCATAAATAATGTATTGCCAAATTTTGAACGTAAGCTCTAACCGCTACTTCTTCATCAAATTTAACCTCTGCTGATATGTTGGCATGTCCCCAAAATAGTGATGGATTCTCCAGATGTGTGTGTCATCTGAATTTGCTTTGCAAGTTCAATTTCAGCAAAGGTCTGATGGAAAGCAGGCGGGGTTCTAATGGAGCCCTCTCTGGTTTCCTGCCAGCTCACCTGACTGACTCTTCATCAGTGCACCAGGTTTGTAGACAGGGAGTCAAGAGCCTGGAAGCCCTGGCTCCCAAGCTCCTCGGCTTCTCTGCAGCTCCCAGGGAGCTGGGAGTATGGAAACCCTAGGAGCACTGGCTCCTGGGCTCATAGCTTCTTGATAGCCTGGGCTCCCAGAGACCACACTCCAGGGCATCCAGCCACCCCAGGGCTTTTCCTTTTTGCAGAGAATTTTGAAAGTTTGGGGGTTTGCTCCAAATCAGAATGAAACTAAATTTTAAATATCAAAAAACTCTGTGGCCTTTCTCCGCACATACGTAGCTGTGAGAACCCCTAAGAGGGGTCATGGTCTACAGATTGTATTAGCTACAGCCCACATTACTCTATTCAAAACAACTGGATATTTGAAATATTCTGTAGGTGCAATTAAATACCAGCCTTACGTGATTTAGGTTCAGCTTCTGCATGCATAGGCACTAGGGAGTTGTTTGCTGATTGTGCTTTGTAAACCTTCTTATCTCCAATACCTCACAGAAGTCAATTTTATCTTGGTGTCATTGCTATACATATGTCAGTAAGGTGCTATGTGAAGAAGTATTAAAATTCACCAAGGTGGAAGAAGTTGGGGAATCTAGACACTATAATTAAAGCACACAAGAGTACTGTTCCTCAGGGGGCGGGGAATAGTGCGAGAGAAAAATATGCCATTGTAGATTTATGAAAAGTTTTTAAAGATCAGAGGTTAAAACACCTATAGAGAAAACAAAAAAAGTAGAAGGCAATTAGGCATCAAGTGTTTAGAGTAGTAAACTGGTCTATAATTAGAAGTAATGTGATTAAATTAATAAAGTGAAAATGTCAGGAAAACAACTTCTTGACAGTGAGAGGTATTAGACTGTGACATAGTCTGCTAAGGGAAGTGGTGAAAGCCCCATTGCTTATACATCTATTATCAGACCTGACTAGATATTGAAAAGGGCAATCCTGCACTGGCTGGGAGCTGTACCGGAAGAACAAATTGTTAACTTCTTTAACATCTTTAACTTCTCTGATTCTTTAAAGTAAAGTGAGTCAGACATGCCATTTCTGATTAGACTAGGGAGCCTTTTGATTCTATTTAAAGGGTTACAAAGAGAAAGTTCTCTTGGCTCCACAAGTAAGGGATGGAAACATAAGCCTGCCCTTCATTAATGCACTCAGAACTGAGTCTCTTTTCCAGAGTCTTCCTTAGAAGTTGCTCACTAGCTTTTCTAGAGCGTTCTTAAATGATTAATTCTGCCCTACATTAAACACACCTTTCACTTGAGTTCAAGACATTAATTCAGAACAATTGATCACTATTCTCTTCATAACAGCCCTTAACTTTTTGGACGGCTGCTATCAGCTGTTCCCTCAGTCTTCTTTTCTCAAGACTAAACATGCCCAGTTTTTTAACCTTTCCTTGTAGGTAAAGTTTTTTAAACCTTTCATCATTTTGGTTTCTCACCTGTGGACTCTCTCCAATAGGTCCACATCTTTCTTAAAATGTGGCACCCAGAACTAGACACAGTAATCCAGATGAGGCCTCACTAGTGCTGGGTAGGGTGAAACAATTACCTTCCAATTCTTGACACCCCTATTATTACGCCCCAGAATGATATTAGCCTATTTTGCAACTGCATCACATTGTTGGCTCATATTAAATTTTCATAAAATCAAAAGATTGGAAGGGAACTTGAGAAGTCTTCTAGTCCAGTCCCCTGTACTCATGGCAGGACTAAGTATTATCGAGACCATCCCTGACAGGGTTTGTCTAACCTGCTCTTAAAAAACTCCAGAGATGGAGATTCCACCACTTCCCTAGGCAATTTATTCCAGTGCTTATCCACCCTGACAGCTAGGAAGTTTTTCTTAATGTCCAACCTAAACCTTCCTTGCTGCAATTTAAGCCCATTGCTTCTTATCCTGCTTGACGTGCTGGCCACCACTTCCCACAGCTCTCATTGGCTGGAAACAGCAAACTGCGGCCACTGGGAGCTGCGGTTGGCCATGCCTGAAGATATTTAACAGACCTGGACCCAGAACTAATCCCACTTAATATACCCTTCCAGCTTGACTGTGAACCACTGATAACTATTCATTGGGAACAGTTTTCCAATCAGTTATGCACCCATCTTATAGTAGCTCCATCTAGGTTGTATTTCTCTACTTCGTTTATGATATGGTCATCTGAGACAGTATCAAAAGCCTTACTAAAGTTAAGATATCCCATATCTACAGCTTTCCCAGTAACCACAATGCTTGTTAGCCTGTGACAGAAAATTATTAGGTTGGTTTCACACGATTTGTTCTTGACAAATCCATGCTGACTGTTACTTACCTTATTATCTTCTAGGTGTCTGCAAATTGATTACTTGATTATTTGCTCCATTATCTTTCTGCATACAGAAATTAAGCTGACTGGTCTGTAATTCCCCAGGTTGTCCTTATTTCCCTTTTTATAGATGGACACTATATTTGCCCTCTTCCAGTCCTCTGGAATCTCTCTTGTCCTCCATGATTTTTCTAAGCTAATCACTAATGGCTCAGATATCTCCACAGTCAGCTCCTTGAGTATTCTAGGGGTGACTTGAAGACATCTAATTTGTTTAAGTAATTTTAACTGTTCTTTCCCTATTTTCGCCTACCTCATTTTCACTGTCATTCACTAAGCTAGATGTCCAATTGCTACTAACCTTTTTGGTGAAAACTGAAACAAAAATATCATTTAGCACTTATGCCATTTCCACATTCCTGTCATTGTTCCCCTGCCCATTGAGTAACAGGCCTACCCTGTCCTTGGTCTTCCTCTTGCTTCTAATGTATTTGTAGAATGTTTTCTTGTTACCCTTTATGTCTCTAGCTAGTTGAATCTCGTTTTTTTCTTTGGCCTTTCTAATTTTGACTGTACATACTTCTGTTATTTGTTTATATTCATCCTTTTTAATTTGACTTAGTTTCCACTTTTTGTTGGGCTCTTTTTGAGTTTCAGATCATTGACGACCTCCTGGCTAAACCAGGATGGTCTCTTGCCATACTTCCTATCTTTCCTACACAGTAGGAGAGTTTGCTCTTGTGCCCTTAATAATATCTCTTTGAAAAACTGCCAACTCTCATGAACTGTTTTTCCCTTAGACTTGCTTCCCATGGGAATCTTACCTACCTACTTCCTGCATTTGCTAAAGTCTGTCTTTTTGAAATCCATTATCTTGATTGTGCTATTTTCCTGCCTACCGTTCATTAGAATCGTGAAGTCTATTATTTCATGATCACTTTCACCCATGCTGCTTTCCACTTTCAAATTCTCAACCAGTTCCTCACTATTTGTCAAAATCAAATCTAGAACAGTCTCTCCCCTACAGGATTTCTCTACCTTCTGAAATAAAAAATTATGTCCAATACATTCCAAGACCCTGTTGGATAGTCTGTGCTCTATTTTGTTATTTTCCCAACAGATGTCTGGGTAGTTTAAGTCCCACATTACCACCAAGTCCTGTGCTTTGGATGATTTTGTTAGTTGTTTATAATAAGCCTTATTCACCACTTCTTCCTGGTTAGGTGGTCTGAAGTAGATCCCTGCCATGACATCAACCTTGTTTTTTACCCCTTTTATATTTACCCAGAGACATTCAACTGGTCTGTCTCCTATTTCCATCTCAGCCTCAGTCCAAGTATATACATTTTTTATATATAAGGCAAAATCTCCTTCCTTTTTTCCCTGCCTGTCCTTCCTGAGCAAGCTGTACCCTTCTATACCAATTTGCCAGTCATGTGTATTATCTCAACAAGTCTCTGTGATGCCAACTATGTCATAGTTGTGTTTATTAACTAGCATTTCTAATTCTCCTGCTTCTTCCCCATACCTTGCGCATTAGTATACAGACATCTAAGATACTGATTTGACTTCCCTCCATGTTCTCTCTTGATCCAATATAACACCCAGATTCTTTTCTGCAGTACTACTTTGTAGCCAGTTATTCCCAATTTTGTATTAATGTGTTTGACTTTTCATTCCTAAGTGTAATACTTTGCACTTGTTTTTGACTGAATCATCTTGTTGACTTCAGACCATGTGACAGAGATGGTAATTTCCTGCACTATCTTTGGGATATCTTATTGAATTAAGTTTCAGTATCTTTGGAGTCCATTGTATTAAATACAAAGATTATGTGTTATTGTGGGCTTGGATGATCAAAGGACTGTATTGAACAAAGTAGCAGACAAGAATGAAGTGTTGGGACAATACATATGAAGTGGATTTTCTGGGAAATATCTAGGGAGAGGTGAATGCAAATTCTCTCCTCCCTGTTTGAGCAATGAGACTTCAGACAGCACTGCCTGCATCAGCATTAACCTGGAAAGACTGATACTGTTACCAGAACACAGCTTCAGGAAAATGATCAGCAAGACCTGATGCATCATTTTCCCCAGAACATATCAAATTTGGTTTCTATGCCTTTGTGGCTTCAATACATTACTCACATTGGGCTCGGTGCTGTACAAACACATGGAGAACAATAGTTCCCTTCCCTAAAGAGCTTTAATCTAAAAGACAAGACATAACCGATGGAGGAGACAAATAAATGGAATGTGGTAAGGGGGCTGGAGAGACAGGGTAACAAAAATGTGTGAAATTATTAGCCATTCAGGAACATTAATCACAAGTGACCATTGCCACATGCCTACCAATCTGTCTGCCATACTCCCGAGATCCACAGGAAGGGGCAAAGTCCAGAGAAATTACAATCAGTGCAACTGAAGTAAAATATTATGGTAACATCTGTGGGTATCAAGCCTAATCCTGAAACATCACTGAGATGTTGGGGAATTAAGCAACATGCTTCATTAAAAGGTTTGGGTTTTTTTAATTATAGCTAGTTTGTTATATTCATGGCAACAAACAAAATCCAACCCTCCAGGCTCTCCAGGTACTGACCCAAAGCTTCTATGTCAACAATATACGCATCTTTTTCATTTTATGTCCCATGGTTGCATACTTAATTTTAAACACTCCAGGTGTGAGAGGGATGGCTGATGTATGTTGGTAAAATATTTTGTTCACATTCGATAAAGCACATTAACTTCTTACCTTGCAAACACAGTCATGATGAGATGCATTCAAAAGCAGTTAAAATAGCTTTTACTGGATAATCCCATTGGTATTTGATGCCTTGTTATCAAAACAGTAATAAAATAACGTATTGTGAAATCACATTTGTTAAAGTCAACAGAAGGTTTTCTATTTCAGTCTGCCACTAACACAGATGAAATCGTCAATTGGAATGAACGCAAGTTTCCAAACATAAACGAAACACCAAATTAGAGGCAATTACCATACAATTAGTCTCAATGGACGGTACGTCACTATACAACAAACCCATAGTTATGGCCTCGCCTTTGTAAATAACTTCTGTCTGGTTTGCAACTCAGATGCCCCTTTTTCTGCTGTCAATCTACAGTAATACAGAAAGATTTTTAATTAAAATTATAGCATTTTTAAATAACCCAATTTTTTCCTGTAAAATATTCAAGCTCTGGTTGAAAGGGGAGGTGACTGGTAGAGCTGTGATGATTTTAAACGTCCAAACCAATGGAGCTTCCGTTTCTATCTTGAGCGATCCCTTGGGAGACTTTTCCACATTTTTATAGAACACACTATAAGGAAGAGCATCCTGATATTCAGCCTAAACGTTCCCTTTCTGAATTGTATCCCATCACTTTTCAGTGCATCCTTGAGTAGCAAATTAATTCGAAATATTCACTTTCCCATTATATCTGTTAATGAGTTGCTCTATCATCTGATGCTCTCTGTGTTAAGCTTTATTGTGGTTCAGGTTCTGGGGAAGAACTTACAGCCAGGTCATTGTGTGGGTTTGTCAATCTGTTGTACATACCAGAGTTGTGGGTTCTGTGGTCAAATTCCCAGTGCGCTTGGGCAGAGGTTAAGTTCTTGTCGCCTTCTGACTCTATGTTCTGTGCCAACGCTAAAGAATCACAGGAGGCGTCTATCTAGATTCTGATCTGTCCCCCATCACCATAGTATCTGAGAGATTCATTGTGGTATTTTAGGGCCCAATTCTCATTTACATAAAGGCCCCTTTATACCACTGAGCCACTGAATTAGTGTAAAAGGGTCTGGAAGTATTTATGTCCATGTTAAGGTTCCTTGTCATGGCCAGAATAGTATAAAGGGCTGTTGTGTAAGTCTCTTTGCTCTTAACACCGAACAAGGAACTTTATTAGAATAAAGTAAATAATATTATCCCTAAAGCTGCACTCTCTCTCTGCTCCTCTGTAAAGCTTCCACATGAGCCCTTCCAAGTCTGCTCTTGATGGTTTCCTGACACAGAATTAAAGAAACAGTACAAATACGCTAGCATGCCTGGCCAGCAGAAAAGCAACAGAATCAATGTTTCTAGGGCCTCTTCTTTCCTCCAGGTACACACTGAGAGGGAAGAATGGGCAGTCGGAGGCTCTTCTGCCTTCCCCTGATGCCTAGAGATCAGCAGAGCCAGTGGTCTGGGGCTCTCTGCCCCACTCTTCCCTAGTTGCTCTAAGTGCAATAATGGTGGCAGCCATACTAGTATGGTCTCCCGATGTATGTACCCCAGCTGGGGTGGGATTTGGAGATTTAGAATGTTTGGAGGGTGAGGAGGTGGCTGGGCAGAGCAGGGCAGGCACCTGTCCATTCCTCCCTGGCTTTGGGTGGTGGAGGAGCAGCTACTGCTGTTCCTTCCTTGTGTAGAGCAGACAGCCTGGGGCAGTAGTCTTCTCCTCAGGGGCGGCTCCAGGCACCAGCACGCCAAGTGCGTGCCTGGGGCGGCAAGCCGCGGTGGGGGGCGCTCTGCTCGTCGCCGCAACAGCGGCAGGCAGGTTGCCTTTGGCAGCATGCCTGCGGAGGGTCTGCTGGTCCCTCGGCTTTGGCGGACCTCCCGCAGGTGTGCCGCCGAATCCGCGGGACCGGGGACCTCCCACAGGCAAGCCGCCGAAGGCAGGCTGCCTGCCGTGCTTCAGGCGGCAAAATACCTAGAGCCGCCCCTGCTTCTCCTCCAGTTTTCAAGAATGTTCATAGTAAAAATGATGTGATGGTTATGTCATCACTGTGATGTTAACCCCATATTCTTCATAGAAATATTGTTATGATATGAATATGGCAATATTAAGATGTGTCATGTGAGGTATCATTGGAAAGGTTATGATTTACTGAATGTGATTATACAATCTGTATGCATGTATCTGAAGTTAGGAATATTGTCTATGTAATAATTACAACTGTGTGTATACTTGGGAAATGCCCACCAGACAGTAAGCAATCAGCCTTAATGGGCCATTAGGAAAAGACAATGAATATTCAAAGATCTGAATCTCCCATCTTCCCTGGAGTTCCTTCCTGTGGACATTGCAAATGAACCTTGTTTCATGGTTGCTTTGACACTGCAAGATCAGGTGATAATGTCACCTGGTACAAAATACCACGGTGGACACTGCTGGTACTTTTCCACTGGAAACAAAGTCTTCCCACCTTATGTAAATTCTATTTAAGGCTGAGAAGAAAGGCATTCAGGACTCTCCTCCATTGCCTGCCCAGGAAGGAAGACTGCTAAGATGGGAAAGGCAGGATTGAGTCCAGCTTGAAACAGGGGTCCAGTCTGTAAATAGCAATAACTGGAACTCTAAGCTACAGAAACTCTGCAACTTGCCTAAAACAACATTTAGGGTGAGAAAGTACATTTTGTAACCGGTTTCGTGAGTGTATTAAGCCTAGTTTGCATGTTTTGTTTTATTTGCTCAGTAATCTGCTTCGTACTTTTTGCTATCCCTTATAATCACTTAAAAATTACTTTTTCTAGTTAAACTTATTTATAACATAACCCAGTTTGTGCAATTAATATCTGGGGGCAAGAAGCTGTGCATCTCTCTCTCTCTCTCTCTCTCTCCACATTGAGGGAGAGGGCAACTTTTATGAGCTTGCGCTGTGCAGATTTTTCTATATAGCGCAAGACAATATTATTTTGGGTTTACTCCCCCAAGTGAGTGTGCACATGAGTGCTGGGTGAATCTCCAAGCTGAATCCTCTCACACAGAGCTGACTTCAGTCTGTGTCTGCAGTTGGGTGTGGCTTTACCTGTGTGTGTGCTAAAGAAGGCTTGAGGGCCTGGCACAGTGCAGAGAGGATAGGGAAGCCCAGGCTCGTGGAATGGGTGGGCTCAGTGAGACCTCAGCACATCAGGTGGTATGCCAGATGGGGGGGTCCAATCCATCACAATCGCATTGTCATGTAATCTCTGAATCTGAAGTTCTAGCAAAGGCCTATTTTACCGAGTGCTTATCTGATCCAGATCAGTGACAGAGCAGGAATTAACTGCAGCCAGTTCAGACTCTCAGTCCCATCCATACTCAGTGCACAAGATCAAGCTGCTTCCAGCTATCATTTCACCAGAGCTATGTAGAAAAAAGCCATCCATGCCATGCCTTAAGGAATCTGTAAATGCAACTCTGTACACTACACAGATTAACATTATAGAACTCATATTACAAATGCATCCACTTTGCTTGCCACAATCACCCCTCAATTTCTCTCAGCCTTACCTTTCCTACGTTTCCCCCTACACTAAAGCCTGGTCTACACTACGCGTTTAAACCGGTTTTAGGAGCATTAAACCGATTTAACGCCAAACCCATCCACACTAAGAGGCCCTTTATATCGGTATAAAGGGCTCTTTAAACCGGTTTCTGTACTCCTCCCTAACGAGAGGAGTAGCGCTAATATCGGTATTACCATATCGGATTAGGGTTAGTGTGGCCGCAAATCGACGGTATTGGCCTCCGAGCGGTATCCCACAGTGCACCACTGACCGCTCTGGACAGCAATCTGAACTCGGATGCAGTGGCCAGGTAGACAGGAAAAGCCCCGCGAACTTTTGAATATTTCCTGTTTGCCTAGCGTGGAGCTCAGATCAGCACGTGTGGCAATGCAGTTAAAAATCAAAATAAAGAAAGAGCTCCCGCATGGACCATGCGGATGTGATCGCTGTAAGGGCAGGCAAATCTGTTCTATCAGCGCTCCGTTACAGAAGATGAAATTCAAAATCATTTTTTAAAAATCTCCAGACAGACGCCATAGCAGGGGCTCAGCGCACTGCTGCGTGACAAACGTAACGGAAAGCCAAAGAATCAAATGGACGCTCATGGACTGGAGGACTCAAGCTATCCCACAGTTCCTGCAGTCTCCGAAAGTATTTGCATTCTTGGCTGAGCTCCAAATGCTTCTAGGGTCAAACACAGTGTCAGCGGTGGGTCAGGGCATAGCTCGGCAATTTACGCACCCCCCCACCCCTAGAAGTGAAAGGGAAAACAATCCTCTCTTGACTCTTTTACATGTCACCCTATCTTTACTGAATGCTGCAGATAGACGCGATGCTGCAGCACTCAACGCCAATATCCTTGCTCTCCCGCCCCGCTATGGGTGGCTGATGGTACAATAAGACTGATACCCATCGTCATCATCAGCCTATTGGCATATGGGGCAGTGCAAAAGGACTGGTAACCATGCGTACTAGCATCAGCGAGGTCAATGAAGGGCGCCTGGTCCTAATTTTTCCTGGTAGATGGTACAGTATGGCTGATAACCATCGTCATCATAGCAACAGGGGGCTGAGCTCCATCAGCCCCCACCCTTCATGTGTAAAGAAAAGATTCAATTGCCCCTGGACTAGCAGAGGGATGCTGGGCTCCTCTACTCCACACTCCTTACTGTCCTGTCTGGACTCTCATAGCAGCTGGAGACTGCCTTCCACTCATTTCTCACTAACAAGTCACTGTGTCTTCTTCCTGCATTCTTTATTACTTCATCACACAAGTGGGGGGACAATGCTACGGTAGCCCAGGAAGGCTGGGGGAAGAATGGAATCAACAGGTGGGGTTGTTGCAGGAGCACCCCCTGTGAATAGCATACAGCTCATTATTTCTGCTGGATCTGACACAGAGCAGCTGTGCTCTCTGGTTCTATGATACAGTGGTTCTCTAATACACTTGTCCAAATTCTAGACAGGACTGATTCTATTTTTAGATACCAAAAAGGAGGGATTGACTCTGGGAGTCATTCCCAATTTTGGCTTTTGCGCCCCTGGCTAAGAGCAGCCAGGGGCACTTATGACAGCAGCAAATGGTGCAAAACGACTGGTAACCATGCTCATCTTTTTACCAATTTATGGATTGGTAGATGGTGCAGTATGACTGGTAACCATCTCTGCTGTCATGCAAAAGCAAAAGCATGCTGCTGTGTAGCGCTGCTGAATCGCCTCTGTCAGCGGCATCTAGTACACATACGGTGACAGTGACAAAAGGCAAAACAGGCTCCATGATTGCCATGCTATGGCATCTGCCAGGGCAATCCAGGGAAAAAAGCCGCGAAATGCTTGTCTGCCGTTGCTTTCCAGAGGAAGGAGCGACTGACGACATTTACCCAGAACCACCCGCGACAATGATTTTTGCCCCATCAGGCACTGGGATCTCAACCCGGAAATTCCAAGGGGCGGGGGAGGCTGTGGGAACTATGGGATAGCTACGGAATAGCTACCCACAGTGCAATGCTCCAGAAATCGACGCTAGCCTCGGACCGTGGACGCACACCACCGATTTAATGTGTTTAGTGTGGCTGCGCGCACTCGATTTTATACAATCTGTTTTACAAAACCGGTTTATGCAAATTCGGAATAGTCCCGTAGTGTAGACGTACCCTTGATGTCTGTTTTCCAGATTATTTTTCTCCGGCTATATTAGATATATACTTTCTCAAGTTGCACTTTATTTCATTATTTTCTGCCCCATTTACCCCTCAAGGTTCCTTTATATTAGATCTCTGGCCTTCTGGAGATGCACATCATTAATCAATTGAGTATCAAACAAGTAGGCACTCATTGTGTACCTCCACTTCCAGCTAATCAATGAGGATTTTAAATAAGACTAGACTTAACACTATTGTCACCTCCCACAGTTCAGTCCATAGCTAGTTGTCATTACTCACTCCTTCAGCCACTCTTCACTCCATAAAACAGTGTTTGTCTACAAGCCATTTTGAATTAATTGTGTGCAAGATTTTATGACCTTTACCAAAAATCCAGCTCTGTTCCACTGCTGCTGTCAAGGTTCCATCCCCATTCTGAACTTTAGGGTACAGATGTGGGGACCTGCATGGACACTTCTAAGCTTAATTACCAGCTTAGATCTGGTATTGCTGCCACCATCCAGATCCCTCCGTCTGGAACTCCCCCTTTCCCCCCAAAACCTTCCCCTCCCAGGGTAGCCTTGAGAGACTTCACCGATTTCCTGGTGAACACAGATCCAAACCCCTTGGATCTTAAAACAAGGAGAAATTAACCATTCCCCCTCCCTTTCTCCCACCAACTTCTGGTGGATCCAGATCCAACCCCCTTGGATCTAAAAAACAAGGAAAAATCAATCAGGTATTAAGAAAAAGGCTTTTAATTAAAGAAAAGAAAGGTAAAAGAAAACTCTCTGGCAGAGATTAGCATACCAGCTACTCTCACAGACAACAGATTCAAAACACAGAGGATGTTCCCCTGGGCAAAAACTTAGTACACCAATGAAAATACCCCAATACCCAATTTGATTCTACCTCTAATTGCACAAGACAGGTTACAAGGAAATAAACATAAACCTATTTATTCCTTTCTAAACTTACTACTCTGGTAAGAGGCTGGTTTCTTGATCTTTTCCACTCCAGCTGAAACTGAGACTCTAAACAAAGGAAAACTTCCCTCCTTCTTTTTGAAACATCTTGTTCCCCCATTGGTTCCTCTGGTCAGGTGTCAGCTAGGCTAGGTGAACTTTTTAACCCTTTACAGGTAAAAGAGGCATTAACTCTTAACTATCTGTTTATGGCAGCTGCATTTGCTCCTATCCCTATATTTTGTAATTGGTTCAGAAAAGGCAGTCACCTGTACAGTATTGTCAATCCCAAGTGTTCCAAAATATTGAGTCAGGGTCCCAAAAAATTACGATTTACTTAAAATCATGAGATATAAAAAATTATACCTTTGGGGTTCTCATTTGCTTTTTGAGATGGTCTACCTTTTTAAAAAAAATGAAAGCTGAGAGTCTCAAGTAATCACATGACTCCAGGGGCTGGGGGATTTAAGAAAGCCACCAAGTATCACAAGACTTGTGATAATATTGTGAGAGTTGACATCAGAGGGTTTGTGAACAAGGTTACTTCATTACTTCCTTATTGTCCAAAATGATATTTTTGTTGAAGATGGATTTTCTAAAGAAGCTCAATATCTCATTAAGTCTGGAGTCATCCTTAATTACACCAATGGGACCTATTTTTAAAAGGGGCTCCAACCCAGCCTCTAGTTTTGTGCCCACAATCAATCCTGTTTTTAACTCCCTTTTGAAATATTCCATTGCTCAAGGCATTGAAGTAACTGATTTGCCAGTGTTTTGCTGCATTGACACCCCACTGAGAATGATATACAGGTTGAGTGCTTCATATAACTTTAACACACACAGCGTTCTATTAAAACATTCTCTAAATGCTGGAAGGAAGAATATATCTAACCTAGATGACAAGGGAAACTTTACTAAAATGTTTTGATTCTCTGTAGGAGTGTAGGTGATTGACAAGAAAAGAAATCTTGAAGAATAACAAAATACTACTTGGAAAATGAGATACATTTGTAAAGCACCCAGTATTGTAACAGAAAAGTAGACTGACAGAAAGGTCAATAGATATACATTCAGGCAGACAGATATGTAGCTAGATCTATTTGTCTGCCTCCTTGGCAAGGTCTTCCTGTTTTACACTCTCCTTATGCTTTTCAAAGGCTTCTTTAGTTCCTTTCTCACTATACACTCCAGTTCTATGTACTATTATTATTTATTGTGTGTAATATAGTATCACCAAGACCCTCTAACTGAGATCAGGTTCCCATTGTGCTAAGCACTGTATAAACACATAGTAAGAGACGGTCCCTACCTTAGAATGTTCATCCTCTAATAGATAAGACAGACAGAAGGAAATAACATAATCCCTATTTTCTGGAGGGGGAACTGAGGCGCATAAAGATTAAGCAATTTGCCTAGGTTCACACAAGAAGTCTATGATAGAGCCAGAATTTGAACCAGGCCTCATGAATCCCAATCCAGTGCTTTACCCTCAAGACAATCCTTCCTTTAGAAATGTGTCATAATTCTCAAGCTGTAAGTATCCTTAAATTCCTTCATTGAATTTAAATAGTGGAGAGCTATTTTGTCAATTTTTTTTCATTTAAACTCTGACTTGAATACCAGAGATATGTGGTGCACACAATTACTGTAATTGGAATAAAGTTCTCCAAGTTTCAACTCATGGCTAACCCTAGAATCCTCTCTCATTGGCATTTTATTTATAATTGCATCTCCTTTCTTCTCTTCTATTATGAGCATTCCAGAAGACAGGAATGGTTCCCAAAGAAAGATGAATGAGGTAAGTAAGCTATCAAATGAGTTCAGTTTAGATGGCGTTGTACAAGTGACAGCTCAAAAGGACAACAGACTAAATGACTCAGGAGCATGAGCTGAATTTCAATTAGGTTTGGTATCCTGATGTTCATTATATTATCCTTGTTCCATGTTGTACTATAGAAAATGTCTCATTACATTTTTTCCAAACATTCCATTCATTTAACAGATCCATTTCCCAAGCACTTTCTTTTTTCAGTTCGTGTAGATTTATTTTCTTGATCATCACCAGCAGACAGTCCAGATGATTTTCATACGCATATTCCTTTTCCATTGGTTGTTACCCATTAAATAAAAGCAGTTGGCTTCAGGTTGTTTTTTTTAAATAGCTGGTTTGTGTTGACTTTTGGCCTCTATTCCCTTTCCAGGTTCCAGCCATGCTGCCCGTTCCACATACTCCTGGCTCTCTCGCTCCTTTCCCTTTTGAGTCCTATCAGCCCAAGTTCAGCAACTGGCATAATTTTTAGTTTCCCCTTTCTCTCTGTCAAGGTCAAATTCTGTGAGACTGGCAAGCTGAGCAGAGAGCTGATCAGCAGCATGCTGATTATTTCCTGAAGCCTCCACAGGCTTCAGGTAGGGAGAAAAACAGCAGACACACCTAGGAACCAGAGTCTCAGATATGTTGCTTCTGATTTCCTTTATCTGTGGACTTTGAATCCAACTGGACATCTGCTTCACCCCCAATTAATCAAGAAGTTCAGCCTTCAAAAGAGTGCACAGAGAGCCTGAAATAATGGGCTGGTAGAATAACCCATGTATGATAAGTCATTCTTCTTCTTCTTCCCAGAACTACCATATAGAACAAAAAGCTTAGTGCCTCACGGCATATTCCTTAGACCAAATAAAATGCTACTGTATTATTTTTGCAGATTTTTCAAATTCAGTCTAATCTGTTTGCCCTTTGCTAAAATGTTTATGCCTTTGGAAGTAAAAGAGAAAAACTTCTGCCTGGTTATTAAGTGGAAATATAATACTATATGCAGCGGTAGAGTGAGGTTATTCAAACTGAGTGTATAATAGAACTTCACTAACTATTGTTTAACCATAGCTATGACAACAAGGAACTCAAATATTCTTTTGAGAATCACAGACATTAGGGATGGAGGAGTAATAGGTCAAATACAACCCTGTGTATATCGGTATGGCTCCAACTGACTTAACTGAGGCCTGGTCCACACTAGGACTTTAATTCGAATTTAGCAGCGTTAATTCGAATTAACCGTGCACCCGTCCACACCAGGAAGCCATTTAATTCGACCTAGAGGGCTCTTTAGTTCGAATTCGGTACTCCACCCCGACGAGGGGAGTAGCGCTAAATTCGACATGGCTATGTCGAATTAGGCTAGGTGTGGATACAAATCGAACTTACTAGCTCCGGGAGCTATCCCACACTGCACCACTCTGTTGACGCTCTGGACAGCAGTCCGAGCTCAGATGTTCAGATCAGCCACACAGGAAAAGCACCGGGAAAATTTGAATTCCTTTTCCTGTCTGGCCATTTTGAATCTCATTTCCTGTGTGGACGTCGTGGCGAGCTCAGCAGCACTGGCAGCGATGCAGAGCTCTCCAGCAGAGGAGTCCATGCAATCTCAGAGTAGAAAGAGAGCCCCAGCATGGACTGACCGGGAAGTCTTGGATCTGATCGCTGTGTGGGGCGATGAGTCTGTGCTTTCGGAGCTGCGCTCCAAAAAACGGAATGCAAAGACCTACGAGAAGGTCTCCAAAGCCATGGCACTGAGAGGATACAGCCGGGATGCAATGCAGTGCCGCGTGAAAATCAAGGACCTGAGACAAGGCTACCAAAAAATCAAAGCGGCAAATGGACGCTCCGGAGCCCAGCCCCAGACATGCCGCTTCTACGAGGCACTGCATGCCATTCTCGGTGGGTCTGCCACCACTGCCCCACCAGTGACCGTGGACTCTGAGGATAGGATAGTGTCGACGGGCAGTTTCTCGGCGATGTTCGCCGATGGGGAAGATGAGGAAGGGTTTGTGGAGGACGAGGCAGGCGACAGCGCTTACAATACTGCTTTCCCCGACAGCCAGGATCTCTTCATCACCCTCACAGAGATCCCCTACCAACCCTCCCCGGCCGTTAACCCGGACTCCGAATCAGGGGAAGGATCAGTCGGTAAGTGCTATAAACATGTAAACATTTATTTTTTAACAAAACAGGAATAAAAACTATATGAATAGAAGGTCAATGCATATAGGGATCAAACAAAAATCCTCTTGGGACAGTTCAACGAAGCTCTCTGAGAGGTACTCAAAAAGCCTCCACAGGAGGTTCCTGGGGAGAGGTGCCTTGTTGGGTGCTCCGTGGAAGCACACTCTTCCGCGCCAGGCCATCCTGAGGTATAATGGGAGCATCGCCGCGACCAGCATGGCAGCATAGGGCCCTGGTCTGTGCAGGGATTCACGCAGCATGCGCTTTCTGTTTCTCCTGGAGACCCGCCTCAGGGTGATCTCGCTCGGCGACTGCTGCATCTAATTAGGGGAATTACTTTAATGTTACTATTGTGAATGCTTGACTTTTCCTTTGCATAAAAATGACCGTCGTTTAACAGCCACGTGTTGTAGGCTGCAGAGGAAAAGCATACAGGGATCTTTCCCGGGGACAGCCGCGAGGGGCTGGAACAGGGTCAGACTTTATGCTTTCCAGATTGCCTGCAGCAGGAGGGCACTGCTATCCATTAACTGTTAAGCAGCCTAAAGTTTACGGCTTACCAGGCCTGGCTGCTACACACGGATTCTGCTGTCCTGCCCCGCTTGTCCGATCTCCAGTGCAAGACCCCAGGCAATGAAAGCGAATGCCGAAAATTCGAACTTGTCCTGAGAGCACATGAGATTAGGTGCCCTGTATGGTCTTGTTCACAGAAACTGAGTAGACTGTGTTCCGTGTTCGCAAACATGTATCTTTGGAAGGAAATCACTTCCTTTTTCCCATCACACAGCTGCGGCTCTTTCCCGAACTGCCCCGGCATCCCCCTCACAGAGGCTGGCACAGATCAGGCGGCGAAAGAAAAAGACTTGGGACGAGATGTTCGCTGAACTGATGGCCTGCTCCAGAGCCGAGGCAGCCCAGCAGAGCCAGTGGAGGGAGACCCTCTCTCAGCAGCAGCGCTCACACAGCGAACGGGAGGACAGGTGGCGGCAGGAAGACCAGCAGGCGACTCAAACGCTGCTTGGACTAATGAGGGAGCAAACGGACACGCTCTGGCGCCTTGTTCTGCAGGACTGCAGGCAGGAGCAGAGAGCCCCCCTGAACTGTATCTGCAACCGCCCTCCCCCGCCACAAAGTCCTGTCCCCCCCCACCCAAAATCACAAGAAGGAGGGGCGCTAGGGGCCGTGAAAACTGTCACTCCACCCCAGCAGAGCGCTCATGTACCAAACAGCTCTCATTCCCTAAAGTATGAGAATTGCTTGCCTTCCTGGCTCACCCGATCCCAAATCCCAGTTTCATCCCCCAACTGTGTAGTTGAGTATTAAAAATAGTTTGCTGTTCATTACTGTTTCCGTCATGTTTTTTTGCAGAAGACTTTGTGTGAAGGACGGGGGAGGGGTTTGTTAATTGCATAGGACAGCCACCATTAACAGGGTACAGACATGGGGGCAGGATCAACAGCAGGTCACACACAGAGTGCAGTCACTAGGCACCCGGGTCACTCTGCGAGGTGTCTGCTGCCCCAGGTCAGCCTGGGAGGTGTATGTTGCCCCAGGGTCCGAGCGCCTGGCATCCACAAATGGCAAGGCAGGCTGCCCTTACCATGCCCTTCCACCCTAGCCATGAACCTCTCCGATGCCCTGAGCCCCAGCCAGAGCCATCATCCCCCCACACCTACTCACCCTTCCCACACACCCCTCACCCCTTCCTGCAAACCCACCCCTTCCTGCACACCCTCCAGTAACCGTCCTCCCCCCAGAGACCACTGTAGGAGCAGGAGCCTGTCAGTCCTCGAGTGTAGAAGCGGTCTGTACATCACTGCACACCATACCCACCACAGTCTGCGTCCCTGTTGGAACCCTTGAACAAGAATTCGTTAGTAAAGAAAACTTTGTTAATTAAAAATGTTCCAATAACTTTATTTTTAAACGTCTGTTGGAAGGGGGGAAACCTGGTGAACGGGGTATGTAACCGCTGAAAAAAGTCAATAGTAACTGAAACAGGGGCAGGTTCAGCTTCTCTGTAAAGAGACTGGACAGTCATAGGTTACCCTGCTCTCTGAGGAACCTAGCTTTCAAAGCCTCCCGGATGCACAGCGCTTCCCGCTGGGCTCTTCTAATCGCACGGGTGTCTGGCTGAGCGTAATCAGCAGCCATGCGATTTGCCTCAACCTCCCATCCCGCCATAAAGGTCTCCCCCTTGCTCTCACAGAGATTGTGGAGCACACAGCAAGCTGCAATAACAATGGGGATATTGGTTTCGCTGAGATCCGAGCGAGTCAGTAAGCTCCTCCATCTCCCCTTGAGACGTTCGAAAGCACACTCCACCACCATTCTGCACTTGCTCAGCCGGTAGTTGAAGAGCTCCTTGTCACTGTCCAGGGCGCCTGTATAGGGCTTCATGAGCCAGGGCATTAGCGGGTAGGCTGGGTCCCCGAGGATCACTGTAGGCATCTCCACATCCCCAACACTTACTTTGTGGTCCGGGAAGAAACTACCTTCCTGCAGGTGTCTAAACAGACCAGAGTTCCTGAACACACGCGCGTCATGAACCTTGCCCGGCCACCCGACGTAGATGTTGGTAAAACGTCCCCTATGGTCCACCAGTGCTTGCAGCACCATTGAAAAGTAGCCCTTTCAGTTAACATACTGGCTGGCCTGGTGGGCCGGTCCCAGGATAGGGATGTGAGTGCCATCTATAGCCCCACCGCAGTTTGGGAATCCCATTGCGGCGAAGCCATCTATGACGACCTGGACGTTTCCCAGGGTCACCACCTTTGAGAGCAGTAGGTCAACGATTGCGTGGGCTACTTGCATCACAGCAACCCCCACGGTAGATTTGCCCACGCCAAAGTGGTTCGCTACTGACCGGTAGCTGTCTGGCGTTGCAAGTTTCCAGAGGGCTATGGCCACTCGCTTCTGCACACTCAGGGCTGCTCGCATCCGGGTGTCCTGGCGCTTCAGGGCAGGGGCCAGCAAGTCACACAGTTCAAGGAAAGTGCCCTTACGCATCCTGAAGTTTCGCAGCCACTGTGATTCATCCCAGACCTGCAGCACTATGCGGTCCCACCAGTCCGTGCTTGTTTCCCGGGCCCAGAATCGTCGTCCCATAGCATGAACGTGACCCATTGCCACCATAATCTCCACGGCGCAGCGTACCGTGCTTTGTGAGAGGTCTGTGCCACTCTCACACTTCACGTCCTCACCGCGCTGCCGGAGCCTCCTCGCCCGATTTCTCAGCAGCTGACTGTGGAAGAGGTGTTCGATAAGGTGCGAGGAGTTGACAACGGCCATAAGTGCAGCGATGATCGCAGCGGGCTCCATGCTCGCAGTGCTGTGGCGTCCGCGCTGTCACTGACCAGAAAAGTGCGCGAACAGAGTTCCCGCCGGCGCTTTCAAGGAGAGAGGGCGGGAGTGACGGTTGAATGACGACAGTTACCCAAAACCACCCTCGACACATTTTTCCCCCAGAAGGCATTGGGGGCTCTACCCAGCATTCCAATGGGAAGCGGGGACTGCGGGAACTGTGGGATAGCTGCCCAGAATGCACCGCTTCCAATGTCGACGCTTGCCCCGTTAGTGTGGACTCACAAAGTCGAATTAGTGTCCTTAGTGTGGATACACAAATTCGACTTCATAAGGTCGAATCCACAAATTCGACCTAAGTTAAATCGAACTACTCTTGTAGTGTAGACATACCCTGAGAGCTGTGCTTACACACATCAGGCCTAGATTCACCTCATTGTATTTTTGTTTTAAATTATGTCAAAGATTCCCCTTTTTTCCCTATTATGACCACTTTTTTGATTGTCCAAATCCTTAATGTGTTCTTGTATTTATCTATGAGAATAAATTTAAAAAAATTCGGCCACAATGAGGAAGTTTGCTCTTATGATTAAGGCTCTGGACTGGGATTCAGGAGAACTGGGTCCAATTTTTGCCTCTGGCCCCAAACTTCCTGTGTGAGTTTGGGAAAGTCACTGAATCTCTCTGTGTCTCAGTTCTCCATCTGTAAGAATGTGGATAATAATCCTTTCTTTGTCTGGCCTCTCTATTTAGGCTATAAGCTCTTTAGAGCAGGGATTGGCTCTTAGTGTGTGTCTGTACAGCACCCAGCCCAATGAGGTCCTGATCTGGGACAGTTAGTCACTAATGTATTATAAATAATTAAAAATAATTCATTCAGCAAAGCTGGAATGGGGATATATAGTTACATAGATACAAAGTTTATCTTCCCAAACTAGCAAGGTCCATAGTACTAAGGGCAAGATTGATTGGTTTATCCCAAAAAGGAAACCAAAATTCAGTATTTTTTTCTTCTTATGCTGTGAATTGCTATTTAGTTTGGGGGTTTTGTGGCGGTTGTAAGTCTCCCTAATAATAATGTGGTTGGTACTTTTGCAGTTAACAAAATAAAGACGTCCTTACAAAAATGAGTTGTGGGACTGAAGTGGTAGGAGTTGTGGTTATTAATCTAGCATTGATTTCAGTGGGATCTGTGGACAGCTAGTACAAGAGGAACTAATAGTTTCTTCTGGCCTTAAACTCTAAGAATGCATTTCTTAAAGCCAGGTCATAGATGACTATATCACTTGCCTGTCTTGAAGAACATATAAGACATATATGTGCTTAAGTAGGTGATGGGTTTCTGTTTCTTATAGACACAGAACACAAATATTTTATTTATAGGAACTCAAACATTTCTACCACTATCCTCCAAAAGTCAAAATGATCCATCATCTGGGGATCATGACCCACAGTTTGGGAAACTTTGCTGCTGAACAACAGTAACTCATTTTGGAAGTTTGAGAAGTGCTACTTATTATTAAAGGGATTTTAACAATGATTTAAACATAGACATTCTAGAAGAGCAAAGTTCCCATTATTAGTGTTACAAAGAGAATCTAGAACAAAAATATTGCATGCATATTAGGGCATGTTGTAGAAGACCAAGGCCATGTAGGAATGGACAACTAAGAACGTAAACAAAAGGAATCTGCACAAAACCATCAGTTTAAAAATGGACATATTATTGCAATCAAACAAAAGTACAAATTGGGAACTGCGGGAATGGCCTACATCTGTCAGTGTCAAATGCTTTCTTTAAAGATTGTAGTCTAACTTCATCAGAACTCAAAGGATATTCTTCACCAATATTTGGGATCATGGGACCATGAGAAACACAGAAGCCAAAAAACAAGTTAGATAGAGAAGAAAAAAATGATAGTTCATCAAATTCTTTACCCTGATCATGAAAGACTGACCCCAATGTACATGTATATTTAACCTACTTCTCCAAACTTTGTTGGTTTACAGAGTGCCTCCTATTGAAGTATCTAAGCACTGGAGGAATCACAAGCAACGCTGGTCAGTGTGCTTAGGTCTAACCTAAAATAGTGTTTCTCCTCCTTTGCTAAAGATTTTCAAGAGCCCAGCTGTGTGTTTTGGTTTTTAAAGTTCACAGTTCAGCTCAGTATACTAGCCCAGTCATTTTAGCTAAGACACACCAACCTGCCTGTGCTGCCACTGGGTTTTGAACTAATTCACTGATATCAAAGCTTTTTTTTTAATTTGTCTTGATGTCAAGTTTCATCAGAGTAAATCTTATGTTTCTATTTCATTAACATGATACATTGCTTTTCTGCATTTATGCCAAATCCCAAAATTAGAAAGATTAAAACTATCAAAAGACAAAGCCTTTAGACATTCCTGTTTCTCTTTTGCAACAACAGTTTGTTTATAGAATTACAAATAGAGACTTTCAAAAGAAAATTCAACTCCTCCTCTTAATAGACTTGGTAGTCTCTTCTCGGTCTTAGCCCTGTCACTGCAGCATGGAATTACAACTAAAGGTGTGTGATGTGACATTGCTTGGATTGCACTGTCTCAGAGGAGCTCCCATTACAGTATATGCATCACATAGAAGTTGGTGCCTGCTGTTCTAACCAAGTGGAATACAAAATTTAATGCTGTAACACAGCTTTGTCTGAGAACAAACAGAAGATAAATGTCAGATTTTGACACAATATTTATGCCAGCAAAATGTAGGGCCAGGTTGGAAAAGCAAACAATCCAACTGGAAATCAATACCCTCCCCTCACAGGTGAATGCTCAGGGTCATGGCAAAGGGTTACAAGTTGGCCCTCAACAAGAACTTTGGCATCCAGGCATGTGGGGAGCATTAGGCATCTATCTTGTGTGATGATTTTGATTTTCCAATCATGGAAGAGGAGGGATTCTCCTCTAATGTCAATGGGTTTGCCCCAGTGTCACTCAGAGGGAAAATTGGACCAGTGTATTTAATCAGTATATTGTCAGCTGTGGAGCCAGCATTAAAACCCCACCTCAAATAGTGTTTGTGGTATTAGAGGCTGTTCCTTTAAAGACTGAACTTCCCAGACAGACAGCCTCGGTGGGGTCCTGTCAAGCTCTTTTCTTGCACAGCCATGAGCGCTGAGTGATCACTGAACATCATAGTGTTCTCTTTCTTCAACCCACTGAATACCCCCAAAGCTTTCCTTTCCACCACAAGAAGAGATGGGCGTGTTGGCCCACATTCCCATCTCCGCATGGCCAAGATTAATATGGCATATGCCAACTGCACAAGATGAAGCACAGGAATGAAGACAGTCAGGCAACTATTTCGATGCAAGAGATATGCTGCACCCCCGAGTTGGGAAAATAAGGTTCCTGGGAGTAGATCCTGCAGCCTGTGCCGAGCTAGACACTGTGAAACACCAAACGAAGCAGATTCCACCCAGTTACTCTTTTTGTTTGGGGTTTTATCAGAATCAAAGGTTAAACATCCCCAATAATGTTCCCTATATATATAATTTTATATATATTTGAGTTTTCAAATAATACCTAGAACAGAGTAAAAATTCCCAGAAGAAAAGAAATTGAATTCTGACAAAATTTGGTCATTTTGAATTTAGCATTCACAAATTGCAAAAAAAGAATGTTTTCACGTATCTGGCTATATAGTTTCTCCATTAAAGACATGCAATTCGGATATGCCCAAAATAAGCATACAAGAAATTCAGATAAGCAAAATGATTTTTTTAAATTTCACTGAATTTATCCCAAACAAAATGTTGCCCTTTTGTTCACCTCTAGCTGTCACAGGTGAAAGGGCAATCCCTGGGTCCCAGAAAATTCTGCAAGGCCAACCACTAGAAGAGATATAAATATGATTATTGTATTGGTGAAAAATCAGTAATAGTATTTACCTCTTATATCAGTATGAGATTGCTTTCTTTTATTCACACTTGTATCTCCACATCTTCTATTGCACAGAGGTGACCAGCCATGAATGAGAACCTACTTGTAAGAGAACTATGGTAAGAAAAGGATTCAGTGTTTAATATACAGCATCAGAAATCATGTAAAAGAATATTTGATTCTTTTGGACTCTTTTGGGAATCAAATCACCATCCAATTCCTGCAGGTTTAAGTGGTTTGTTGTGCATAATTTTAAGCAACTGGGTTCTTCTAAAGGATAAGAACAGTGTTAGAATGATAAAGAATCAACTGAAACAAGATCATTGTTGATTGGATGCTATTAGACTCCAACAATGTCTCACTTCAATTATGGTTCTGGTAAATAAAGCATTTCCTTGAATGGTTCTTTAAAGCAAGCAATTAAATAAAAGGAACATCAAAAAGTATACTAAAATTTTCTCAGATAATTTAATGTTGGTTTCCTGTTTGCTGTGGTGAATAAGGAAGGGTTTCTAAGGTCTGGTCTACACTAAAAAGCGACATTGGCATAGCTATGTCTCTTAGGGATGTAAAAAACCCATACTTGTGAGAGAGGTACTTAAGCCGACCTATTTCTCCAGTGTAGACAATGGTAGGTTGAAGGAAGAATTCTTCTGTCAGCCTAGCTACTGCCTTTTGGGGAGGTGGATTACTTACACCAATGGGAGAACCCCTTTCATCACTGTAGTAAGTGTCTACACTGAAGTGCTACAGTGGCACAATTGCAGCACAGCAGCTGTGTTGCTGTAGTGGTTTAAGTGTAGACATAGCCTATGCTTTGATAACAGTCAGGCAGCTTATGGCACTTCATATTTTAAAAACAAGCCTGAACTTTTGAAAGCCAACTAAAGGATTTGGACACCCAGTGCCCATGCAAATTAATGGGAATTAGGCATCTAAATACTTGAGGCAGATTTGAAAGTCTCACATGACTTCTCATATGTTATGTCTTCAGAGATGGGGGGCAAATGGCAGACAGATGACTGGACTGGAGCCTTGCTAGTTGTGATCTGCCCAGGCATGAGGGAGACCAGGGTTCCATTCTTGTTTCTATTTCTCCCTTCCTGTCCTTGGAGTGGACTGATGAGCAGAGCAATGTGCTCATTGTCTGCAGGGAGTGCTTCACATAGCTCAACAGAGCAAATGGCTGTTGTCATTACTACTTCTTCCAACACGATGGAGCCGATGAAACAGGGCATAAAATATGGGGAAATGCACAGCTCCTCTAGACTCTACTAGTGAGGTGAAGGATAGGAAAGGTTGAGGGAGATGATCTGACTCAGAATGCCTGGGTTTGTACCTTCTCAGGTACTGCCCAAGGGGCAAGGAGTCCTCTGAAAGCTTTAGAACAGATAGAAATATTGTAATCTTCATTTAGAGGCTTCTGTTAACTAACTCAGATGTAGCTGGGACGTCTCAAAAATGTATATCCTCCTTACAGATCTAAGTATTATGAGAGAGACAAGGTAAGTGAGGTAATATCTTTTATTGGCCCAACTTCTGTCGGTAGCAGGTCTGATGGGGCGTCCACCGCACACTGGCATGTAAGGGGTTAACAGAGCTCTAGGGGTGGCTGCATGGGAGGCGGTCAATAGGAGAGAGACTGTGAGCAAATCCAGCCCCAGCAGGCCAATATAAGAAAAGCTGCAGGGCAGATCAGGGTCAGTGGCTGCTGGGAGCTCGAGGAGAGAAGATTGTGTCTCTAGTAGGCTGCAACCCTGTAGCACCTGAGACAGAGCTGTGCAGGCAGGGACCTGGGGAGTAGAGAAAGAGCTCCAGATGAGCTGCGGGGACTGAGTAGGGTGCTGTGACCACGGGGAAGTGGCTCAGGTAAATGCAGCAGTAGTCATGGCATAGGAACACAGTAAGTGATTGTGGTTCAGAGGGTCCCTGGGCCAGGACCTGCAATAGTGGGCAGGCCAGGTCCACCCCACTCACCACTGGGGAAATGGCTGTGCAGTTGGAAGCTGTAATAAACCCCCAGAAGTGGGGAGCACAGATGGTGACACAGCCGGAGGGCCGTGTCATGAAGAGAACGTTCTGGTCCCAGAGAGTGGAGGTGATAGTGGGCGAGGCACCATTGAGAGAGACCATACTGTCCAGCAGAGCTAATCCCTAAAATGGCCAGCAGCAGGCGTCAGCATGGTGAGTGGAGCCCTGACACAGAAGGTACAAGCTTTTCAGCTACACAGAGCTCTTCTGCATGTGTGTGGAAGGAAGTAGAGTGTCTGAGCTAAATACAAGTTGTGACAGATTGTTAATCAGAAGGGGTAACACATGTTGGAAGTAGTCTGCAGCTTTTGGTGTCTAGCAGATTTATGAATTTAAGTTGTCAGTCTTGCCTTTTGAAGGTGTTGTGCAGGTTTCCCTTGAGGACAAGTATTGAAAGATAAGATATGGAGTGAACACTTTGTGAAAAGTGTTCACCTGGGTGAGATATGGTGTTTTTGTCTTATCATTTTTCTGTGTGAGGCCATTTGAAAGTGCAGTAATTGTCTGGTTTCATCCATGGAGTTTTTATTTGGCCATTTGATGGGATGAGGATCACCTGTTGTGATAAGCATGTGTAGGACCCATGGACCTTGAAAGGTGTGTTGTGGGAGTATTGATCATAGTGGCAGTGGAAATCTGTCTGCAGGTTTTGCGTCTGTTGTTCTGGTAGGGTCTGATACCACTTTGAGTTGGTGTGTTCTGGTCTGTAGGGAGCTTCCATCTGATCATGAGCTTGGCAAGGTTGGGACATGGTTTGAACCAAGCCTGGTAACTTAAATTCATAATTTTGCTAGATATCAAAAGCCATGGACTTAACAGGGACACTGGTTTTATGGCTCATTACAACAATTTGTGACACACCACACTGCCTTCTACCCTTTATTGCCTATTTCAACCCCTTTATGCATACAATCTAACCCCCGGCTGCCCACTTCATTTCAGGTGACCATCTCCAACATGTTTCCCCTTCTGCTGAGCAATCTGTCCCCACTTGTTTCTAGCTCAGACACTCTGCTTCCTTCCCCAGACCTGAAGAAAATTGCTGTGTAGCTTGAAGACTTGTACCTTCCACCAACAGAAGTTGGTCCAGCAAAGGATACTACCTCCCTACTTTGTCTCTATCATATCCTGCGGACAACATGGCTACAACAACACTGCAAAAATCTAAGCACTGTCTGATCTTGGATGGCAAAGAATTCTAGTGTTTGGATGCCACCACAAAGAATACACTGCTTTCGGTGCCTGAAAGTCTCTGCCTGGGTTTCCCCAGCTGCATTGTTCCTGTGCAGCATAGTTGTCTTGGAGGGTCACAGATGATGAGACTATCTGAAATAGCTCACCTGTTTCATTAAGGGCCTTACAGATTAAGAGCAGAACTTTATATTCTGTTATGAAACAAAATGAGTAAATGGCGTTTGTAAAGCTCTGTTGTTATGTGTTCACATTGGCTTTTGTTATGAAGTGCAATTCTGCACATCGTTCCTTCTCCTGTACTCTGAATGGCCCCAGTTCAGGAAACCATCACAATCAGGACAGCTTTTAAGCACATGCATGATTGCTTTCCTGAATAGGGTTGAATTCAAACATATTGTTAAGTGGTTTCCTGAATCAGAGCCTGTTTGGAGAATAGGCAGAGTTAAATTAATCTGTAAAGATATAGGATGGAACCTTAGTTGAATGTGAAATCATAGTACTCAGCTCAGACCTCGTATAGAGATTTTCATCTTCAAAACTCTTTGCAAATGTTAATTAATTAATCTCATCATGATTCTGGCATTCATACTTTCATTACAATAATGTTAAAAAACTTTTTATAAATGTTATGCCACTGAACGTTCAAGCTGCAGAAACTGTGCTGAAAAGGGAATGTATTCTGTCAAAAGCAAGCAGTTGCTGAACTATAAAGTGTAGCAGAGAATGAAAGTTTATGCATAATAATATTATTCAAAGATATTTAAAGGTCAGATCTAAATTTTGGGAACTTTTCTCGCATGAGCAGCAAAATGCTCCCTCTTTGAAGAGTTACTACTAAGTTCTTTTTAGGGCTCTCCAACCCCCTATTTTATGTAACTGTAGTGAACAGCATCATATTAAAAAGATGAGTGTTTATTCTGCCCTGTCTGCAAAGTGGTACCCTCCTATGGCAGAAGACTTTTTCCCCACAGAACAACTTCCCTCTCAGACCAGGTTTGCTAGAGTCAGAATTTTATTTTGCATATTGTGATGCAGTTGAAACAGTCTGGAGTTTTTCATTCTCTTTCACAGTGGACCCAGTCTGGAGAAGTGCTGAGAATCCACTGAAGTCAATGGAGAGCTGTGTGTGCGCAGCAAGGGCTCAGTTCTGCTCCCACAATGCAGTTTTGTCATTGACTTTACTAGAAAGAGGAGCATTGGGCCCTAGTGGATTTTGGGGCCAGATCCTATAAATAATTCAGCACATCCTGTAAGCTACTGAGCACCGTCAATTCTCACTGACTCCTCGATCTTCGGTTGGAGTCCATGGCACTCAGCAACCCCTTCCTGTGTGATAAAGCTTTCCCACCATAACAAGAATGACCCTCACAACAATAGGAACCCTTTCTACCCATCCCTTCCAAAAAAGGAAACTCAACAAATAGAAAACACCAATACCAACCAACAAATGACCTGAAACTATTCAAAGAACCAACCAACCAACCAAAAATCAATGCATCAAATAACTCTAATCCAAGCAAAAGCTGTAACCCGAAAAAGGAGAAGAGACAGAGCTGCCATGAGGTCCAGTAGGGACTTTGCTATCACTATAGATTACATGTGTAAAATGTTCAGATACCACATAGAGAGGTAGCAGTATAAAAACCTAAGATCGAGGGAGAAGTAGCACTTTAGGATAGGTGCTTAACACCTTTTAGGTTTGGGCTCGATGATACTTTGGATACTTTCAGCCAAGACCTCAAAGCATTTACAAACATTAAATCACTAAGCTTAATGGCAGTCCACATTAAGGACTTTGTGGGCCTGGTTCTGATCTCACACCCACAGGTGTAAATCAGGAGTAAGTCCAATGACGTCAATGGAGTTGTACTGGTGTCAAATCAGAGGGCGTGTGATCAGAGTGAGGTGCAGTGTCTCCGCACCATTTCTACGCAGTGGATGCTAATATGGCTCTTGACTGCCGTGTGCGCTTGAGGTTTCCTTATTTTTCACATGATAAAAGCCTCGACATATTGTGATTCAAAGATAGCATGAAAATCACTGTCATTCGCATGCAAAGGCTCTGAAGCAAAGCACTAGGCACTGCAAATGAATTCACTGCTTCCCTTATAGAAAGAGAGAGACACTCAAAAGTCTGCAAACTCCCAATACGTCTTTTGTGCCTTTTTTCTTCACTTGGTGTCTCTGAGCAGCTCTTTATTTCTCTTGTTGGATGTTAGGTGTCCTAAAACAATAACCCTTCTCTGGTATTTGAATGCTGCTGTGAAACTAGTGACCTAGCTGTGGTGGAAAGTAACCTGCCATCAGTGGTTTGTTGTATTCACTTTTCATAAAACCCCCATAATAATGACAGGGAACCTTAAACAAACAGTGCTTCTGCAATCCTGGGGGTTTACAGCTGTTCAGAGAGAATGCTGTGGAGCTGCCATTGTTTCATGCAGCTCACCTAGGTGCAGCTTATTATTCCCTGCCTGGTAAGCAATGTCTGCTAGCTGTGCAGGTTCTTATGCTGGTGCCCATCGCCAACTGGAGTGCTTGGTTTAAAGATATTCACTTGATGTCAACACAGCCAAACAAACAAAGCCAGTAGATTTCTAAGGACTCAGTCCTGCCCTATTGAAATCAAAAGACCATTGACTTCAATAGGAGCAGAATCAGGCAATATGGTCCAGGAGCACAGTTGTCTCAGATGGCCCTGTTGTTCCTGGTAGGGTGGTGCAAAAGGGGCTACTGAGCTAGGATAATCCCTCTACTGCAGGGACAGAACAGGCTCAGGCAGCTTTATGCTGCCCCCATAGGTGCCTCCCTGGTGCAGGGCAAGTTCTGGGGCAGGCTGGAGATAGAAGGATGCATGGCTGAGGCATTATCATGCCCGGGTGACACTATGCCCCTGCAATGGTTCAGAAGGGCCGCTGAAGCAGAGGTGTCAGTTAGGGTAACCATAAGGGCTGCCCTACATTTGCACTAGGGACTGTACTGGTCCCCAACCAGTCCCTAAATACAAGAGACACAAGCAACTTCCCCTGGCCTCGCCCCAGACTCACCAGGGACTACTCTGGACCTGATCCTGCATGATGCCCTTGATCTCTTCCCTATCTTCCAAGAGAGGTGCTTGGCAGCTTGCAAGATCAGGCTCATTGTTAGGGGAGGGAAATGGCCTTCTCTGGCTCAGGCCAGAGAGCGTATCGATGACTGAAATGGGTGGAAAGTAAAACCCTTTTATTGTCAATTTCACTTAACCTGCAGCATGTGCCCAATAGAACATCCTCGCTATGGTCTAAACTGATTTCTCTCTAATAACTATTTTGAAATTCTGTTTCGGCAAATGCTCAGATACATGCAGACAAGACAGCCCAACATGTGCTAGGGGACTGAACAACCCCATGAGTTTGGTCTGAAAATGGAACAAAGTGTACTTCAGTGCTCTCCCCTGCAGAGCTGTATGAATTATTTGTTATGATTGCTTTGACTGAATTGTGTTTCTGTTTGCTGAATGTCCCTGAGCAGACGGTGCCTTCTTCTTTTCAGAGCTGTTTGCTGTTCACATTTAGTCAATTAATGTTTCATACAAACATATTTCAGCATATGGATTTTTCGGGAGCTGTAAAATACTGCTGCACGTATCAAATATCTAGAATTTGAAATGGGAGCTGTATGACCAGTCATCGAAATCACACGTTATTTTTTCTGTTCCCTGAATGGATTATGGGAACTTATAAACAGGACAAGAAAGGGGCACTTTTATCTACTACGCAGAAAAATATCCACCTCTTTGGCACAAATTGCCTAGAGGGGCTCCACTGGAGTACAGAGAATGATACTGTTGTCCATTCACAAAAAGATGCCGATCAGGTCAGTGAGGAGATGATGGTGACACAACCACAGTGCGAGCCACTCCTGAGGAGAAGCATGAGGGTAGTGCTATGGGGCAGGTGGGCAAGTGTGCGCTTCTAGGGGGTACCCTGGGTTGTGAGGCACCTCGCTTCTGCCTGTCCTGAGCCTGAGAAAACTTAGTCTGTGCCTGCTGTAGGTCATCTCCCCAAACCCACCAGTGTCGGGCAACACAAGCACTCCCCCCTAGGTCTGTGCAGGCCCCGCTCTCTCTCTACAGCAGTGGTGGGCAACCTGCGGCCCGCGGACCGCATGTAGCCCACCAGTGTAATCCACTGGGGGGCCACCAGACAGTTTGTTTATATTTGCATGGCCTCCCGCAGCTCCCATTGGCTGGGAACGGCGAACCGCGGCCACTGGGAGCTGCGGGCGGCCGTGCAAACATAAACAAACTGTCTCGCGGCCCACCAGCAGATTACCCTGATGGGTCGCATGTGGCCCACGGGCCGCAGGTTGCACGCCACTGCTCTACAGGTTAGCAAGAGGCACATACCAACCCCCAAGCCCGCCCAGCATCTCCCTGGAGTGTCCACCCCCTGTTCCACTGTACACTCACAGTATTCACCGATTCCCTGCTTCCGAAGCTTCCAGCTTACCAGTTCCATATCAAATCACCATCTGCTTAACACACAGCACTTGCATGTGTTTACAGTGAAAACCAGTCAAAGTATAATGATTCAAATGTTATAGCAAGTAGAAGTATTGGAAACAAAGGGTTACAAAATCATAACACGCATTCTAGAACCCAGACAATTCACTAGATACTTTCATGTCTTATAGAGCAATACTTACCCGGAGTCCTTCCAGTGTTTTACAGCTTGGCTGTGGTCCTCCATTCATGAGACAAGCCTTGAGGTCAACTTGCCTCCTTGGTGAAAGATTCAGGGTGCCTCTTTTCAGCCCAGATATATCAGAACAATCCACTGTCCTTATTCATAAACGGGATGCCCCTTGCTAGTTGTTTTTTTCTGTATACACCTTTTCCGTTGATTTTGCAATTTCTTAATCAGCATCAGGCTCAGTATGCAAATAGGCCTATATTGTAAGGGACACCAGAGAGGGAGACAAGCGTCTATTACTCCCTGCCTAAAAGGAAACTGTCTGAGACATATCATCTCCTGGGTGTCTGTCTTAAGAATATAATTTTCAGTAGACACACATACTTCCTTAAATATTTTCTGTACATATATTTCATAATGATTATGACAGCCAGTGAGCTACTGGCCATCAATAGAGACACCTCATGCCACTATGTAGTCAAATATTATGCATATATCCAACCTAAGGGATCCCCGTCAAATTCTACACACCCCCTGAGCCTTCTGCAAATTGGCAGCAAGAAGTCCCTGGGTCACAGCCAGGGGGAAGAGTATGCTGTGATAGCTTACATCCGCAATGTCCTGCAAGGAAGCAGATGGATACCATGCAGGAGTGTGAGAGGAAGCTGGTACTGGTTACTGCCAGGAGTGATGAGGTGCTAGAGATTCCCACAATGTTGGCTGTTCTACTCCAGAGACAGCCAGCATCAGCAAGGAGCACAGCCCCAGATAAAGAGCAAAGGCTGAAATCATTAAGGGGGAGGGGATTGGTTCCACTGACAGCAAAATAACTGGAGAGCGAAGAAAGCTCCAGCTCTCAGATTTCCTTAACATTCAGAACAATTTCCTGTAAAGCTGGACTCCCCAAAATGTGTTACAAAAAACATCCAATTGCATTTGAAAATTAGAGTCAGCAAATAGCAAGAACCACCCCCCTGCCTCCCCTAAATGTGGCATCTTTTTAATCACATATAAAAGGTTTCCCTCACCCTAAAAACTTGTTTCCAGAATGCTGCTCACCACTGCTGGGTGCACTTTGCTTATGAAGGAGGACGAGCTATGCCTCCACTCAGAAACTTCACTCCACCCTACACACGCACCTCAGCTGACCTGCCTCTCACGGGGGTTGCAGGCTGCTTATGACTTGACCTCCTGCGACCTCTTTGAAGCGCAGCCACAAAGGTGATGAGTGAGTACTCCAATCCTATCTCCCTTCTGCATTGCCCTCTCTTAGAGCAATGGACCTCCGCATCACAATCAGCAGGCAATAACAGGAATATTTTTTAAAAAATAAGCAGAAAATGCAAGTATTAATGCTTGAAGCATGTATATGCCCTCTGATTTACTGGCTGGTCCATTTGAAGGCAATTGTCTACCACTACTAGGTATAGATTTACTCCTTCACTTAAAATCATGGGGTTGGAAGGGACCGCAAGGGTCATCTAGTCTAACTCTCAGCCAAGATGCAGGGTTTGTTGTGTCTAAACCATCCAAGACAGGTGGCTCTCCAGCCTCCTTTTGAAAACCTCCAGTGAAGAAGCTTCCACAACCTCCCTACAGTCTGTTCCATTGCCCTACTGTTCTTACAGCTAGGAAGTTTTATCTGAGATTTAATCTAAGTCTGCTGTGCTGTAGTTTGAACCCATTGCCTCTTGTCCTGCACTCTGAGGCAAGAGAGAACAACTTTTCTCCATCTTTTTTATGGCAGCAATTCAAGTATTTGAAGACTGCTATCATGTCCTGCCTTGAATCTTCTCTTTTCCAAGCTAAACATACCCAGTTCCTTCACCCTTTGCTCAGATGCCCTGCATTCCATCCCTTGGATCATCTTTGTCGCCCACTTCTGGATCCTTTCCACTTTCTCTACATCCTTTCTATACACTGAGGACCAAAATTGGACACAGTACTCCATCTGAGGCCTCAAGTGGTCAAGGTGTGTGCTGCAGTGGAGAAGATCCCAGGGCTCAACCTTTGATGACAATCCATGCAGGCAGTCATACATGAAGTTACACATGAAAGCTCCTTTTAGAAAAGTTGGCCCCGGCCTTTCAAATCTCCAGATACAAAAAGCCATGGCATGATGCTTAAGATTTTAAAAACTCCTTTTTGTTGGACACCTTGCTTATATTCCAACAGCTAAAATTCTTGCTTATGGCAAAGATGACAATTCTGATTTTTTTCAGAGACTTGATCACAGAGGGGTGACAAATTGCCAGTTCCAAAATATTTTACGTTTTGTTTGCAATGGGCTGAAGAAGGGAGCTAGTTCCTTGTGAAACAAGTAAAACTGTGTCTGTCAGAAAATACTGCGTACGTCCTTTTCGTTTCTAGAAGCTTTATGGCTTTCATTACCTGAATTTCTTGTTCCTTATATGCAATGGGCTCTTTTTTTCCTATCTGTGAGCTTTGATGATTTATGAATGCTGAGATGCTTCTGGGAGTCCTTGTTATGTGGATGCCTGAAAAATCCTTTGTAGGAAGTTTGCCCCAAGTTACTAATAACACAGGGGTTTGTATCACAGTGTTGTATTCAGCAGCTTTAGTCACCTTTGTTTCCTTTGTGGATAGTGCCCTGTTCTGGGCTGAATTTTAGGCTCCACTCCTGCCCCATATGTTTTCCCTAGTACCACAATAGTCTAAGGGCAGAATTGCAGAGGTATGCAGACATCTAAAGATGCACATAGGGGCCTAAATACCTTTGAAACCTCAGCCCTAGCTGTCTACAGTGCCAGCCCCACCTACAGCCTGCCACGCCATTTCTGAGTCTGGTTATTACATGCTGTTTGGCCCCATCCAGGGTCAGTCATGTCAGATTTCCCCATATACAAAGAACATGTATTTTAGATCTAGCTGGCTTATTTCAGACAAAAGGAAGGAAGGTGAAATTAACCCTCATGCACAAGGCCAGGACAAAGCCAGTGCACCACTTCCATTCCACTTATACCCTTTGGTTGCATTAGCCTCCTGAACCCCTTTTGCACAGGCATAAATTCCACTCAGAATAAATATAAAATCTCCAGGAGACAGACAAACCAGAGCATTTTTCTCACTTTGTAAGATCCTCCCATAACCCTGACCCTTAGATGGCAGGCAGACACCTTCTAAAGGCACATAAGAAAGAGGATTACAGCACAGGCCATAGTTGAATTTACACAGTTGCTATAGCCAATCTAAAGGCCTGCATAGTCAAGGCCAACACTGACTATGATTTGATTTCTTCAGTGAGGCCTGTACACTCTGACCAGTTTATACCTGGTCCTTTATCAAGTTCAGAAGTCGGGGGAGCACAAAGTATCCTTCTTTTGTGCAACCTGCACAGGGGACAGCCACAACTGCAGTTCTTATACACCCCTGAAAGCAAGGCCTGCTCTCCACTGCACTCCCAGGGGCTTTAGCTGCCTCCAGTGAGAACAGAGAGAACAGGCAACCCCACCACACACTGCACTGAGCAGCAAAGCTCTCCAGAGGCACAGGCGAGATGCGTGCTACAAAGAGTTAAGTTTCAGCAGGAAGTTTGAAGTTTCCGCACCTCCCACAGTGCACTCAACTACCAGTGCACTCTCACGGACAATGGATTAAATACTCAGATGGCTTTACCTCAGCGTCCCTCCACTGAAATCCATGGAACACTGTCAAATAATACCAGCTGAGGTTCTGGCACAGTTCTCTCTCTCACACACACACATAGACAGGAACTAGTTGCAGAGACTGCGAGTGAATACAGCCAGACCATATTATGGCAATAATAGTGTGTGTACTTTATATATTATTTCTTATAGATTCATAGATTCCAAGGCCAGAAGGGATCATTGCACATCAACTCTGACCTCATGTGTAACACAGGCCATAGAACGTCCCCCAAATAATTCCTAGGTCATCTCTTCTAGAAAAACATCCAGTCTTTGTTTAAAAATGCCAGTGATGGAGAATCCATCATGATCCTTGGTAAGCTGTTCCAAGGATTAATTACTGTCACTGTTAAAAAATTATGCCTGATTTCCATTCTGAATTTGTCTAGCTTCAACTTCCAACCATTGGATCGTGTTATACTTTTCTCTGCTGGAATGAAGAGCCCAGTATTAAATATTTGTTCCCCTTGTAGATATTTATAGACTGTAACCAAGTCACCTCTTAACTTTGTCTTTGTTCAGCTAAATAGACTGAGTTCCTTGTGTCTATCACTGTCAGGCAGGTTTTCCAATCCTTTAATCATTCTTGGGGCTCTTCTCTGAACCCTCTCAAATTTATCAGCATCCTTCTTGAATTTTAGTCACCAGAACTGGACACACTATTCCAGCAGTGGTCGCACCAGTGCTCAAATACAGAAGTAAAATAACCTCTCTGCTCCTATTCAGTATTCCACTGTTTATTCCAGGATCGAATTATCCCTTTTGACCACAGCATCATGCTGAGGGCTCATGTTCAGCTGATTATCCACCACAAACTCCAAATCTTGTTCAGAGTCACTACTTCCCAGAAAAGAGGCTTGGAAGTTATCCTAAAACCTGCCTCAGCTGTCACTGAAATGCTGCACCCTTATTAGAGGTTTCCCTGTGGCCAGGGGTGCATCTTGGTACAGCTGTTTAAGCAGGGTGCCTCTGCACTGCAGCATTGCCAACCCCAACCATTCAAAAACTCTTGCAGAGTCACATGACTCCAGGAGCTGGGGCTCTCAGAAAAACACCCAATATAACAAGCAGTGGCAACTCTGGCATTGTCACCACAATCTGGCCCTCAAAAATTAGACCCCAATAATGGCTTCTGCAAATATGTGGAGAACAGTTATACAGGAGTCATTAAATCATATTAGCCAGGCCCTTGGCAATACCGTTGACAGCACAGAATAGATGAAACAACCATACAGTGGTTCTCTCATAGCTCCCAGGGAGAAATCGAAGGAAGTCTGGCCAGAGCACACTTGACTCTGGCAAGTGTGGATTGCTTAACAGCTCCGAGGGAGCCACAGTAGCTCAGTGTTAGAGCAGCCCCTGGGAGAACCCTAGCAGTTTAGGCCACAGCCCTTTTTGGTTTCTGTCTGCCTCTAGAGTCCACTTTTGCCTACTTCTTCACACCCACCCTTCTCTCTGGCTGTATGGAACGTACCCCCAATACAGCCTGGCACTGGGGCCTTAGCATTCTGATTCCCAGTGTGTGGGTTTGAAGGTGATTTTTAAAAATTCTTTATCCTTTTCTATTCATATTGCAGTGTTTGATGGATTTAATACTGCATGGATGTGGTGCTATTATTAGACAATGTTTCTTTTGTCTGGTTGGTCTTTCACTGCTCCCAGGTGGGTCTGTGTACTCCAAAGTTTTATCTTATTGTTAAAGCTGAGGGATTCTACATAGGTTTGCAGTCTAGTATCTGATCTTTTTGCTTGGAGCTGAATGAGTCAGAAATCTTTGTGTTTCCGCTTGATTGCGTTATCCTATTATCCTTAATATGGTCAGTGTGAATCTTATCACCTAGAATGGGGAAAGTATTCATTCTCTTGTAATAAAAGGCCACACATTTGAACACTCTTGAGAGGTAATCAAGCACAAATAGTACTTCGTCCGATTATCTGACTCTGAACGTCTGAAATTACCCAGAGACTGACTTGATAGCATTGGGGTGGGGTGGGGGGAGGTTTCCCCATCATTTAATATTTTGTAAGCGTGGATTAGCTTTTTGCTATGCACAATGGTGTCCAAAGGTTATTTTGTTCCAGTCATAAGATCTCATAGTGTTATAGCACGTTACCATAAGCTACTGCAGCAGCAAGATATTTTTAATGGAAATAATGCCTCATGGTACAACGGCTCATCACAGGTTCTCTCAGAACATGCCCTCTAAGCAACTATCTTTTTTGTAACAAAAATTATGACAGCCTGGAGGTTGTTTTATTCTGCAAAAGGAAACGTAATGCTCTTCCTTCTAAACCTTGCCCTCAATATTTCTGCTCTTGCTTTTTCAACTAAATATCTTTCCTTAAATTGGAGTATTCTGGTTCACAGTCACATAAAAATTGTAGGGGCTGGAAAATATCTCCGTCATAATCTTGAATCAGGAACAGATAAAACTGCAATTTATTTAGCTAGCAGAACCAACATATGTCTTAGTAATGGGCGAACCTCAAATAGTTCAACTAAGTCATCATACTTACCCAAACCTCTTTATCTACAAATTGGCTCTCTCACCACATTTCTGCTATAGTAGCTAGGGATATTAGCAGCTGCTTTAATTTTGCAAATAAAGGCATAAGATCCAATGGCTGGAAGTTGAAGTCAGTACAGTTCAAACAGGAAATGCAAATTTTTGACAGTGAGGCTAATTAACCATGGGAACAGATTGCCAAGTGATGGAGAATTTACCACATCACTTGGCATCTTTAAATCAAGATTAGATGCTTTCCTAAAAGATGTGCCTTAGTTTATGCACAGGTTATTAGGATGCATGAAGGAATCACTGGGTGAAATTCTGTGGCAGGAATTATGCAGGACGTTAGACTACATGATAATAGGCTCTTCTGGCCTTAAGATATATAAAATCTACCTTCTGGCTTTGGCCACTTGGGAAATATAATGAGAAAAGCCTTGTATTGTTTCAGCATACCACGTTGTAGAGACATTTAGAGAATACAGAGCTGATAGAAAATGGAAGAGGAAGAGAAGGCAACAGACATTTCTGAACCTCAAAAGAGATTTGGCATCAGTAGTGAGCAAAAGTCATTAGCATATGAAGGCAGCTAAGCAATGAAGTGCTGGTCTCATTCCACTCCATAAAAGGCAAAAGATGCTCAGCTACTGCTGTGAAGAAGATCATATACCTAACTATATAGCTAGAGCCACAATCCAAAATGACACCCTTTCGGGGCTTTCTCTGCAAAGACCATTCATGGAGACCGAATTACAGAATCCTCTCATCTTTCAAAATGGTGTTACACCTTGGTACAAAGATTCGGTCAGTTCTTATTTCATTTGAATTGGTCCTCTATTCATCTAAAGCTTCTCTGCTGGAAGCTACACTTGCTGGGTGCACAATTTAAGGCATACTTAAATGATCAGCAAAGACTTTTCTAACAAACTAATGACATTTTGGCATCCAGCTTTGCCACAGTCTGTTCATGTGAGCTCATAAAAGGTATTGTAGTTCTGACAAACAGGAATTAATCATTGCAAGCCAGTTGTCAGAGAGCACAATTCATCATTTTGAAGTCAAACTTATCCGGAGTTTTCAAAACTCACCATTTGTAGTGTTAGAATTGCAGCACTCACCTCCAGTGATCGTTTGAATCAGAAATGTGGCAATTTTCTACTGACATTTTAAAGACATGTCTAGGTTATATGCAGCAAGTCTAGTATATTATAAGTTAATGGGCCTTTTGATTAAAAATGTTAAGAGGTTCGTAATCTTACTCTGTGATCGGTAGTTTTAGATTAGAATGGTAAAGGGCCAATGACAATTCAAACATCAATTTTGGATTGTCGGTTTCTTTCTGACTTTTGGAGGAAAGGGGCTCAGAATTTAGCTGATGTGCAAATAAATTTAGTCTGAACATTAAATGAATAAGATTGTAGCAGAAGAGGCAAAAGTTGCAGAAGCATAATGTGCATGCATTTATACAAATACTGTAAATCCTATAGAAGATGCACAGAAACCTTCCAATAAAGGATTAAAACGCCAGCACCAATAATCTTAAACAGGTTAATCTCCGAGTACATGGATCTATCCAACCTCTTGCTTAACAGGAAACATGAAAGCTTCTGCATCTCAGGCGCTGAAGTGGTAGCCAGAGAGCATGGCCTGGCAGGTGATGGGGGTGAGAAGATATGGGACTTTAGCTGAACATAACATTCTATATTATTTTGCTCCCTTCCCCCCCCAAAAAGACCACCCCAAAGTGAAAAAATAAACCTGGTTAAAATTACAGAGAAACTCCCAACCAGATAGCTAGGGGGATGTGTTAAAAGGCAAGAAGGCTACCCAAATGAATCTACTAGTCTAAATGTCAGGATGAGCTGATAACCAGGAAGCAAAGCGTGGTAGAAATGAAATTCCATTAATTATCATTTTCTGATTTGATGCAAGTTTCCTAAAATGTCAAAACTGGCACGTCTCCCTTTCCCTAGATTTTCAGGAGGTGACTTCTTTCCACTTAGAGTCTCCAGAGCTTAGCAAAGTATGCGCACCCTCTGCAAACTCTCGGGAATCTGTCTGGGAGCAGATGGCACGCCCACTCATTCATGAGGCAGCAAAGGGAGTATGAACTCTTCTGCTGGTGATGCTAATCCCACAAACAATTTACCCTGCCATATTCTTAATCTGCAACATAACTGAGGCCCAGAGAGTGTATGTGACTCGCCCTAGGTGCCTATTCTGCAAGTTACTCAGAGCTGGTATAATGCCCTGCTAAGGTCCATTGGGCTCAGCACAGGCACAATTTGCATGACTATGGCTATAATTGATCAATGGCAAAGTCAGGAACAGGGTCCTGCTCTAATGACCTGACAATATTTGCCACTGTATTTGCTCTCTTCAAATACTTGTTAAATGGTTAACTTTTCTAAAAGAACTTTTTGACTCCTCCCTCTCTCCCACCCCTTTCCCCCTTGAATTGGGTAATACAATCCAGATATAGAGATGGATATGTGCTATGCAAAAATACACGCTAGCCATGATTAAACAGAATGAAAATAGATTAGTGAATTGGTCCTTGGAGAGGTGGGTTCTCCAATTTGTATATTCTGATAGGACTAAATTATGCACAAACTGTAGTTAAATCCTTGTAATTTGCATATTCTAATGAACAGAGTTGTTCTAGGAAGATGTTTCTTGTATACTGTCCTACATAAATTTGTGATCTCTAAGCTATTACAGTTCAGGATTTCTTTGCCCTAGTGTAGTGATCTTCACAAAATTTCTTTACTAGTTGCTCTCCAGTTTGAAAGCATTTGGGATTTTTCCTACATCAGCCTCAATACTTAATCTCAGGTTTACTTTTATTAGCTCTTATAATTAATTACTCTGAGATGCAAATAATACACATCTTCACAGTAATGTTCCATGCCCCAGAGCTGAATGCAATGCAAAACACCCTGTGCAGGGACTTTTATTTTAGCCAAGGCTCAAACCCTGTAATGGACCCTTGCCACCGATGCACAATTCATTACAGGACTGAGACCTATAGAAGAAAAGTAGGAACTCGAACACTCACTCTGCTTAAGGGAGATTTTCAGTTTTAGCTCTGTCTTTCGAAGGTACCTCTCCAAAATGCTTACAAACATTAAAATCCAAATTGCACCTGGATAGTCCACTAACTTCTTATGCTACCACAAAAATCTTCTCTTAACTGTGATGTCATCAAACAGTCAGGGATTTTCAAAGGAGCCTAAGGGAATCGGACACCCAAATCACACTTCAGTGGAAGTTGGGTGCCTAACACTCTTGGAATCCTTTGAAGATCCCAGCCTAAGCATGCCTGGTCTCATGACATACTGAAGAGTTCCCCTTTAGGGAGACTAGGTTGCTTGCTTCTATAAAGGAAGTTGTTGAACAATTGTTACTCAGAAAACATCACACAATGCTGACAATCTGGCCAACTGCTGTCCAGTATCTAATCTTTCATTATTGGCTATGTTCATTGAGAAGACTGGGGTGAGAATACTTGCAGAGGATCTGCCCACTTGATAGCTCTTTGGTCCTTATCATTGTGGGCACAGACCTGGGTATAGTACAGAGGTTGCCATGGTAACTTACATATATGGTCTTCTGCTGGTGTTGCACAAAGACCAAGTGTTCCTGCTGAAATTGTTAGATCTATTAGTTACCTTCAATACAGTTTACTTGAGAAGGGACAGTCTGGTCTCTCTCATCTGAGCACCTGTACATATCAGATAGAGGAATGTTTTAAATGCTCCATCTTACCCAATGACCATGGCTGTCCCAATTCCTAATCCAAGCAGCTGACTTCCAGAATGGACTGTGTCACTAGGAGCTTCTTTCCCAGGCATTTTCCCAGGTCTTTAAGTCCTTGTGGAAGCTCACCTCTGTTAGCAAGTTCCATGTTCACCAAAGCTTTCTGATTCTTCCATATTTCCTGGAAGATTTTACAGTCCTTGGTGGTCACGTTTTTGGTCACCTCCTTGGTCTATTTAGCACACCAGAGTGAACACTTTGAAGCTGCATTTCTGAATTTTTTCAAATACTTTGTATCTCCTGATCCAATTAAGTTTTAATTTTCATCTGAGTTGATGTGACCTCTGCTTTCAGGTATTCTCTCAATTTCTCTGAGGGGTTTCCACCCCTGATTTAATTCCTTCAGACAACCCCCCATCCCCACCTCATTTTAATTCTTCCAGGCCTGCTTTCATTGCTACTTGGCTAGGTTCGATTTCTGCAAGTACCTCATCTGATTTCTCTGTCTCTATTCAACAGGAATATATTACTAATTCAGAACTTCTCTCCCTGGAAATGTAATCTGACTCAAACAAAAAAAAATAAACAACAGTGTTCCTCCTAACAGAACACTGAGGCTTCTTAATGGTTCAGTTTCCCGTTGGCAGAGAAATGTTTGATGGCTTCAGGGGATTTTCTCCCAGTTTCTTCTTATTTACAAAATGCACCTCAGTACTGTTTACCTTGAACTGACATGGTGAAAACAACAGCAGAAGTACACATAGGCAATTCCATTTGCAGAAACCTCAATTTAGACACCTCCATGTACCGCCTTGTAGCCAGATATTCAACAATTTATTTGGTCCTTAGTCTCCTTGTTACTCTTTGCCTGTCTTATCCATTTGGACTGTAAGCTGTTCAGGGCAGGGGCTGCCTCATACTAGGTATTTATACAGTGTCTTACACAACAGAGCCCCATTCTTAGTTGGGGCTAGTAGGTGCTGCCGTAATACAAATAAATAACAATAATGACCATATACTCTCTAGTGAGAGCACAGGTGTGGGACCTGCTGAGCTGGTGCAGAAAGCCATCCATACTGTGCAGGCAGACCACACATCTGCATAGGGTGGCAAGATTGAGGGGACAGCAAAACAAAAAAACAAAACAAAAACAAAAAAACAACCCACCCACACCTCTAGCTTTCTCCCAGTACCTTCTCCTCTGGGATCCTAGCCTGGAGACCTAGCAGTTGTGTGCTTCTCCCCCTAGTGGAGACAGAAGGTGTAGCATTCCATAGTGAAGCCAGGAGGAGGTAAAGGCACCCCGGATAGTTAGATTACAAACGAGTGTGTATGGTAACACACATTGTTTCATGTTTTCTCTGTGTGTATATATCTATCTATCTATATATCTTCCTACTGTATTTTCCACTGCATGCATCCAATGAAGTGCGCTGTAGCCCACGAAAGCTCATGCTCAAATAATTTTGTTAGTCTCTAAGGTGCCACAGGTACTCCTGTTCTTTTTGCAGATACAGACATGTTTAGATTTTTTACAAATGGGCATTTTCTGATGAAACATGACTCAAGCTAAACTTGAGTCAGAGTTTGAACTATCAACAGAGCAAGAGGCAATGATAGACACAGTAGGAGTGGCACCATACCAGAAGGGGATCAGAGATAACCACATAAGTATGTTATGGAGGTGGTGCAGTCGGCATTCTTCACTCTTCTCTCTGTATTACACTTGCAGAGCATCTGATTGAGTTTAGTGGCACTTTTGAATTTAACAAAACAATCTTTCGGATTTCAATTAGTTGTTTCTCCTCACTTGCTGCTCCCACAATCCCTCAACATATAATTGCATGCAAGTCACTTTCTCTGCAGCCATGAGAATGAAGCAGCAAGGCCTCTCCAAGGCTATTTTCCGTGGTAAACAAAATAACATGTAAATATTGCTAACAAACAGCATACTGCTCTGGAGACAGAGCATTATCTCCAGTATTCTCCCATTTTCTGCCAACCCCAAGAATATGAATCTAAAGGTCAGCCAAATTGAGCCTCATTAGTGACAGTATACACGCTGCCAGTGCCTGCCAAGTCACTGGAATATGTTTTGAACTACAGTTTTTGACTATCAGTATTATTGTTATATTGCTATATTTTTCCTTCATTTTACCACCTTTCTGAAACTTACTCATTTTCTAACCCTTATTTATCAGGCTTTTAAAAAGTATCTTCTCTCCTTATTACAATTATATAATTTTCAAAATAGCAATTATACATTATATGTGAAAAAGCAGACTATACATATATAATTAATATATTATGTGTGTGTGTGTGTGTGTGTGTGTGTATATATATACACACATATATATATACACACATATTTACAGATTTTGTGCATATGTATACACACACACACACATATATATGCACAAAATCTATGTTAAAAGAGTACAAATGAAGTGGCAAAGTTAAGCACTGAAAAGTTAGGAAATGCCAGGATTAAAGCTGCCTGTGCAACCTTAATTTGCCCCCCTTGTGCATAATAAGAGCTATTATGAATTATTTTTCTCCACTAATATTTGGGTTTTAACTGAAAACCAAAACTTGTTGGCTGAAACTACAAGTTGTAATGCCTCACAGGAGTTGTAGTTTGCTCCTATTGTCCAAATTCTCCTCAATAGGCCTGGATCCCCAACTGAACTGCCTCTCCCATAATGCACCACAGCCAGGGATTCCCCGGTAGTGGAAAGGAGTCTGAAAGTGGACATCCAAAGGCCCCTTTACATTGCCAGAATGGTGGGAAGTTTCTTAGTGAAACAGAGAATTTAGGCCAAATATATGAAAACTCAGTAACAATTCTATACAGCAGTTTAAGGCTTGTTTTACACTTAATTGTTAGGTCAACAAAGCTACATCGGTCAGGGGTGTAGACCCCATTCTTTACCAACACAGCTATGCTGAACTAACCCCCAAAGTATATGCAGTTAGGTCAATGGAAGAATGCTTCTGTCAACATAACTCATTTTGTCTGTGGAGGTGGTGTTCCTACAACAACAGAAAAAACTCTTATGTTGGTATATGCTGCAACTACACTACAGGGTTATGTTGGCATAGCTATGCTAGTATAATCTCTGTAGTGTAGACACAGTTTAAGACAAGAAGTTGAACTGCAACGGGAACATAGGTAGAGAAAATACAACTTTCCCAACGTGAAATTGGGCGAGGACTCTACCCTTGCAAAACAAAACATTCCATGGGATTTTAATTACTACAGTTTTATATCTCATTTGAAATGTGCCATCTCCAGCAGTACAGTGTCCTCACACTGGTCATTTGTTCAGTACGTTCTGAGAAGGAAGAGAGGCACCTAAAGAATCACCAGTACAAACTCTCTGGATCTCCCAAGCTTCAGCCTAATACATTGTGAAACAGCTAAGAACACCTGAAAATTGAACTTCATAGTGGGAAAGCCTAATAATTGTGTGAGTGCAACCAGTGCTATTATATTGAAGAACAGCTCTGGAGAAAAGAATATGCTGTGTATTATGTCACAAAATTAAAACAAAGTCACCAAATATGCATCAGGCCTTTGGCAGAGATGTTAAGCATGTATGATGGGTGTGAGCAGTTTGCATTTTTTATTAAGGATAGACAGGCAAATAACATTCCCCAGAAATCATTTGAAAAGACAATGAGCCAGATCCTCAGCTGTGAGCCATTCCAGCTGAAGAACATGCACATTGCACTCCCCAAAGCCAGAGACTGAACTGATCATTCCCCAAGATGGAAGGCGTGTGTGCAACAAGGAATATTTGTAGCCTCACATTAGACTGATGCCTTCTTTACCTTGTGCCAGCTGCCAGTGACACCAAGGGGCCAGCTAGAGATCCAGGGAAGCCTTCACCAAGCTCCTTTCCGCTGCCTATACTGACCACTGCCAGGAGGGATGGCACTTAGTGCCACTAAAGGACTCCCCTATACAAGGGAGATCCTCCACATTGCTGGCAGGTTTGTGCTAGTGGAACACTGCAAAGTGGCTGGAACATGGTCTACAGTCAGGGCCACTGACTAAAATAGAGGTTGAGGTGCAGTAGATGGAGCCACATGTCAGAAAACATCCACTGATCTTAGTTTGAGAAAACATTCACATTCCTGTTTGCAATTAATTCAATTGCAATTATATTTTTTTCTCCAAACCACTTTTAATTCAGTTGATCTGATTACAAGATCATATCATGTTTCAAAGGGTGGATTTCAGTCACTGTCCAGTATACACAACAAATTACAACTGTCTGGATTTTGGATGCAATTTCATAATTCTCTAAGCAAATGTAACACACACTAAGCTTTCTCGGGTGGATCAAAGGTGTTTACAAAGACCATGTAGACAGACTACTGAAAGTAGAAAATATTCATTGTTTTGCTGAAAAGAATTAGAAAGACGTGCTATTTGGTCATCTTGTAAAATGCCCATGTAAATATGCCCTAATTTTATAGTTCTGAAAATAAATGTATGGAGTTTTTATGTGGAAGATGATAGAAAATGTAAATACATTCACAATGTACTGACTTCAGTGTGTTATGATTTACTGATGCATACTACATCAAGATATATATGTTAATTTTTTCTAAGAAGGATTTGAATAAAACTATGAATTTTAACTATCTGGGAAATTTAAGGTATGAATAAAAGCTTTTTCTAAAATAATACTTTGTATTAATATTGTGCCTTCTCAGAGCACTTTAATATTAGTTAATCAAGCCTCACAACTCCAATGGGAGACAGGCAAGCCTCATGAGAAGATGATGAAGGACATAACGGGCACCCTGGATTTAGATAGCCTTAATACCCTGTATATAGAGGAGGTGTTTGTTCAGATTCTAATCTCCAGAAAGATAATGCCTAACAGAAGATAGACACCCACCTCTGGAGGCAAGATAGCATAGTGCATGCTTTCCAGTAGAAGGTATGGACTGAGGGGCCCTTTGTGAGATTGGTGGTTTGCTTATAACTCTAGTGGAAAACTAAATATCTCTGAAGATATTATCTTTCATGGCGCATGGATGAATATTATCTTTCATGGCGCATGGATGAATGTTAATCCTAATGGAAGGTCAAATATATTGATAGATTACTGTTGCCCAGGTGAATCTGGTACAAGAAAGAGACATCCCAAAGGATGAATAATCTCCATGTTCCATCCCCAAATCCACTGGAGATATAATCTCATTCTAAACCTCAAATCACTAACTGTTTGCATAAAGGAACTTCTTATCTACATAAACAACTGGCAAGACTTAAAAGTTATTGTAAACAAAGGGAATTTCTTTGCAAAAATAGACCTAAGCAAAGCCTTCCTCAGGATTCTCATGCATCTAAACTACAAGAAATTCTTAAGAGTCTCTGGGAAAGGAATGTTGAAACAGAGGAAGGGTATGGTCTTTGGCTCTGCATTGCCCCAAGGACATTTACTATGGTTTTTAGACTCATGATTTATCTCCTAAGGACCTAAGGAGGAAATTTGTTTAGACAATATCCTATTTGCAGCAGAGTCAGAAGGCGTTTCTCCAGCTGTATGTTTCAGCCACAGTAGATTTTTTAGAATTCCTTGGGTTTTCTAGCAATGTGGAACTCTTTGCCAGGGGATGTTGCAAAGGCCAAGATTATAACAGCGTTCAAAAAAGAACTAGATAAGTTCATGGAGAATAGGTCCATCAATGGCTATTAACTAGGATGGGCAGAGATGCAAAACCATGATCTGAAGTGTCCCTAGTCTCTGTTTGCCAGAAGCTGGGAATGGACGATGGGGGATGGATCACTTGATGATTACCTGTTCTGTTTATTCCCTCTGAAGTACCTAGCATTGGCCATTGTCAGAAGACAGGATACTGGGCTAAATGGACCTTTGGTCTGACCCAGTATGGCCATTCTTACGTTCTTTTATTCTTAACATAGAAATAATCCAGTCTAGTACTTTGCCCAAATTTAAAGATTCTGGGTGTTGCTGTAGATGCTACTTCTCAGAAATCAAATATTCCCCAGTCCAAACGGAAAACAATAATCAACATGTTACAAGAGGCTCTGTCTGTTCTCTCAGTGACACAAAGGACTATAACAAGACTACTGGAATCGACAGTAATGTTATTGCTTGGCTTTCCAATGGCTACTTTCTATTTTTCACTATTAGGTGTCAAATAGTTTGACTCATCTTGAGGGTACTGACGGGCACCTACACATTTACTAGGAAAGTCCTTGTTTGTGGAGTATCACAGCATCCAGTTTTTTCTCTTGTTCTTTCAATATTTACATGTAGCTGGCGGGAGAAATAATGAGTCTCCATTGTGATCCAATGTCAACAATATGCAATGCCCAGCTCTGTCTTTCACAGTATACAGTAACACCACCGTCACCCAGTTATCCCAATGTCTGTCTGTGATCAGCACATAGATGAAACAGAGTCAAGGATATATGTCTCCAAATTATCAAGTTAGTCCACAGTCTAGGAGCCCTTCTGGACTTCACCAATTCTCACTGACACTGGACCCTCACAAAACTCCCGTACCACCTACGGTGCCTACCTAACCCTCCATCCTATGTCTTTGTTAACTTCAGAATAGGTTTATAAGCCTCAACCCTAAATAAGCTACAACTGAGTCAGAATGCAGCAGCATGCCTTGTCAGCAACACTGCCACTGGTCACCAGAGTACATTCCCCCTACACCTCACTTACTTCACTGAATCCTTCTTGAACATTGAGGTTTCTTATGTTTAAGGTCACTTCAGTAGCCTAGGCCCAGGTCTCACCCTTGGGAACCTCAACAGCTCTGCTCCTCGGGAACAACAGAACTAGATATTTCAAGGGCAATTTTACAAGGTTCCCTCAGAGGCTGGCCTGCGACTGTAGAGTTTACTCCCACAGGAACTAAGAATGTCTACAAACTTCATCATTTTGGGTTCACATGGACAATTCACTCCTTGGACCTTGCTGTCCCACACAGCAATTCATAACCTGTTTGCCTTTTTATATATAATTACTTAATTCATGTAACCTTCTCTCCCAGGGAGGGATGGGGGTGGGATGAAAGGGGAGGGAGAGAAAACTTGACTTGATGGACTTATGTCACCTTGAATATTTTTTTCAGCCCTGGAAGGTGCTCATGTATTACACACTGACGGCTATATTACCTCAATGAATAGAAGAAGCCCAGCATGCCTCTGTCAAGAAATAATTGAATCCTTTGTCATTTACAGATGCCCAAATCTTCACATCTTTTTTCAAATTTCTCCATCACTAGAAGTGAAGAGTTTACATACAGCCAGGAGGGAGTTTCTAGCTTTTGGCATGATGGACAGTTAGTCCTCACTTCAGATCATCTTAAAGGTGATTTTTAATAGGCGAAATATGTATCATTCCCCTCAAATGAACAGAATCGACTCTTCCTAAAATCTAAAATAATCTGTTTCAGTGCCACTAGCTACCATCAGCAGCTTACAGGCTGTTTGACTGCTTCTCTGGGAATTAACAGAGATGTCCGTTTTCATTCACTTCAGGGCTGCAACCTGACTCTTTTATGTTTATTTTAACGTAGAATAGCTTGGATTTTATGGGAAGTTGTAAATGTGTTACTGAACAGAATGCAAAGCAGCCATGAAAACAAGATGAAATACAAGACCCCTGACATTTTCATGAGAGAAAAAAATACAAAAAAAAAATAGTGATTGCTACTGAGAATGAAGATGCTGTTTGCAGTCATCTTCACAGTAGAATTCCACTGACATCTTTCCAAGGGTCATTTTGTTTTATATTTTACAGATCCATTCATGTCCCCCAAAAATGAAAAGCATAGGGGGAAATGTACACAACAAAGTACAATTTCTTTCTGAGCACCAAACATAAATCAATACAATTTTATACAACTGCTCCAGGATCAGTGCAATTCTTATGCTGAACATGGACGGCAGGACTACAAAAGTGAAGCAGCTTGTAAAAAAATAAAAGAAGATTGTAAACATCCATATCACATCTACAGTACACAGGGCAGTGGTTGGCCAAAGCACAGACCATGGAGCAAATGCAAGAGAGCTCTACAATCTAGCCTGTTATTGCCTTTTTCATCAATATCAAGGTACAGATCCTGGGATCCCAGTGTGCAACACTTCACCTTGATCAGAGAGGAGCGGTCACATTACACAGTAGGAATACATCTTCACTGCAATGTAAACCCGGGGTTAGTAGAACTCACATTAGCAGACCCTGGGGGCATGTCTACACTAGAAACATAAGCCGACCTCTGACAGGTTGACTTGCCACCACTGCAGTAATTACTGCGGCGGTTCATGTCCACACTATCCTCCTCCTCCTTTCGGTGGTGTGCATGTACTCATCAGTAGCGCTTCCACTGCCTTAAGAGGAGCAGTGTGGAGGGCTGAGAGAGTGGGCTCTCAGCTCCACACGAGCTCCCCATGGGGATCCCAATTGCTCCCCCAACCCAGGGTCTCAGCTCCCCGCCACAGCCAGCGTCCCAGCTGTGAGCTCCATGCCCGGAGTCCAGGCAGATCCCAGGCTCCCCATGGGGAGCCAGGAGACTCAGTGCAGCTGCTGGTCTCCCTGCAGGGTGCCGGGAGCCTCAGTACAGCCGCTCGGCTGGCAGTGGGAAGCTAGGCGGGTGTATCCAGGCTTGGAGTAGGGAGCCTAGGCAGAAGCTGGGCTGGGAGCAGGGAGGGCAGTTGTGCTCCAAGTGGGGTGGGCACAGCCTGGCTGGGAGCAGAGAGCCCAGGGGAGGCCAGGCTCTAGCCAGAGCCCACCACTTGCCCTGGTGACCACCAACAGCCAATGTCAGTAACGCAGTGTCTACACAGACACTGTGTTACCCTAACTACACCTGCATAAGCCCTACACCTCTCATGGAGGCGGAGTAATTATGTTGGTGTAATAGAGCACTTACATCAGACGGAGCAAGGCTGTAGTGTGTACACTGACGTAATTAGGTTGAGGTAAACTGCCTCACGTTGACCTAACTCTTTGTAGTATAGACCAAGCCTGGGTTTGTTAACCTAGGACTTGAGTGTCTACACTTATTTGTAACCCCAGGTTAGTAATTGTTGAACCCTGGATCCCAACCTGGGGTGCCAGGGTCCATATTACATTATACAGTCCTGAGTCCAACCACCCATATCTCAAACTTCCTAGCGCCTTCCCAAAATGTGGCCACTCTAGCCCTGTGTTCATGGTGAAGTGTGGGAAAATCTGACTATCCACCATACTTGACTGTCCAGAGGACAAAGAAAATAGGCCTGTAGAACTGTGAGATACATTTGGCGGACCAACAGAGCATGAGTCCAGTTGGGCTGCATCTATCCTGAAAAATAGGGCTTGAATCCTGGGTCCCGTCTTGACTCGGGCTCAGACCCTCCCATCCCTGTGGCGTCCTGGGACCCTGGATCCGAGACTAGGTTAGCGCAACTTGTGTGTTGATGGAAGGGGGGTTATGCTAGAGCCTGAGTTTGAACTCTGGGCTTACATTGCACTGTAGACATACCCTAGAGCTATAGGGGTCACACTTCTCCATGGGCCACACTTCCATATGAAAGTGGCAGGCAACGGAAATCTGGTCTATTTAATGGAAATCCTAAAACAGCAAGAGGGTGAGCAACAGAAAAAGGAGACAAAGAAAGAGGACAGGAAAGGAGATGCTGTCCTCAAAGAAAGAAAACAAGAGAAAGGTGAGAATGAAAAGAGGAAATTCTAAACCTACAGAAAATACATGACAGAAATGAGAGGAAGACTAAACTGGAGATGGGATTGGTAGTGGGACTAGCCAGTGATGGAGCGGGAGAAAGAGATGGAAATAAACGAAATGGAGTGATAAAACAAATCCAGACACAGAGGGCCAGACCTTGGGCAGTGGTGCTGCCAGCTTGTCCTACATTGTCAAAAGGATATACTGATAAAGCTGGCTTAAGCAGAGACAGGAAGGTCACCCAGAATAGAGTGGCACAGAGATGTCTATGCTGCAGGTCTAAGGGAGCATGGCCGGGGCAAAGGAGTACGGCTGAGGCTTCCGTCTGTCAGACTGATCGCTGGTTGCTGTTTCAGCCCCCAATGGAGTGACTAGCATAAGTTAAAGCAAGGAGCAAAGCCTAGCCTAGCAGAGAATGGGAACAGGAATGGGGGAGTACAAAGGTGAGCTTTAATGTCATATTTGCACATGTTCACACTATACCCAGACTGAGTTGCATGCCCTTTACCCAGACCCCAGAATCTGGCCCACTTTGTACTATTAGCAAAGACTATTAAGGATAATTGAATATTATCTACATCCATGGGTTCTACTTTAGATTAGTATAATTTCCTTGAAGACATCCATACCATCAATGAGCAAGCATCCTGGTCTGTTCAATTATGGTTATTATTTAATATTTATATTGTGGTAGTGCCCATGAATGAAAGCCTGGCAAGACTTTTGTTCCTTGGGCCATGTGGGCCCAATTTGTACCACGTATATATATATGCGGGGCATGGCCAAGAATTAGTTACGCTGATGTGTGCGGATACTGCTGCCTATCATGCTGACCAATATTATCTCATTGTTTCCTTGTACTTTTGTCTGTCTTTCTGTATCCATCCGCTGTCTTTTACACTTGGATTATAAACCCTTTGGAACAGAGACTATCTTTTTGTTCTGTGTTTGTACAGCTCCTAACACAATGGGGTCCTAGCCCAGGACTAGGGCTATCACCATATGAATAGTTAATATCTAACATATGATTAAAATGAGCAGCATTGCAACGAGGTTCATGAAAAATACCAAACATTTTTTAGGTGAGCTTTTCCCAGAGGATGCCAGGGTTATCTATTCATTTCCAAAGGTCACCAGCCTCCACCAGCTAAACTCAAGAAACACCAAGGCCATGTTCATTGGATTACCTTGTAGCACACTGTTTCCCATGTAATGGAGTTTTACTCCAGATAGTAAACTTCATCCAAAAGTGCACCGAGATTTTAATAATCAGGTTTATTTGTGATGTATCATTAAATTGTATCTTGCACATTCAAAATTTAATACAGAGTGTTTCTGGCAGGCTGTCTGGGTTTAGAACTGCCAGAAAGTGTTACAAGTTGGGCAGCCACTTGTTTCTGATATTGGATTATGGAGATACTGTTTACAAGGAAGCAAATTCAATTTTGTTGGCCAAATTAGATCTCTTTTATAAGAAGATTTGCAATTTGTTTTTAATCATTGTACTATGCTGATTTCTTTGAATTGGCCATTGCTTGCTCAACAGAGGAAGTTCAATTATTTCAAGGCAACATATAAATCTGTGGATTTTCTTGATGCTCCTTATTGCTCTGAATTCTTCTCTCTCTTTCTCTCATGTTAGTTATTATTTATATAATGTTAGAAATAGATTTGTTGGTTATGCCCAAGAAAAGACTGGAAGAGGCTGGAACATGAACTTTTGTATTTGTGATGGTGCAGTCTTAGAAATAACAGGTTTCAAACTAGTGTGAAACATTTTGTATCGTAAGTTTTTGGAACAATCCTCTTATTATGAAGTGCTATAGTTTAGTCTGAAAATGCAAGACGCTGAAACTGAGTAATTTGCAGTGAAAATTCTGTTTCATTTCAAAGAAATAATCACAGCATATCTGCAATGCAGATTCAGGATTTTTTAAGCCACTAGCTTTAACTCTTTAACAGCCAGAAGTGATGAGAACCCACTATTTAAGCCTTACCATGGCACGGCAGAAAAAATTGCCACATACTGTAGTTTAGAAGCAGATAAAAAATAATAAGCTAAGTCAGATTTTCATAAACTGCTATCTGCAGGGCAACTCTTTTGTCCTAGGGTTTAATGGTGAGTTACTGATAATAACTGTCGAACATTTATATGGAAATGCTCTCCAATGATGAAAAGTTACTATTTCCCCACTTCCCTGAACAATGTAGTCATAGGGTTCATCTATACAGAAAATGAAGGTGTGACTGTAACCTGGATAGGCAGACCTGTACTAGCTTTAATCTAGCTACCATGGATAACAACAGCAGGCTTCAGTCCAGACTAGCAACCCAAGTATTTACCCAGGCTCCCCATCAGGCTTGCATGGAAGCCTCTGCCAGTGTCTTCACTACTTTTGCTGCCTACACTACAGTTACACCTGAATTTGCAATGTAGACGTACCTTCGGTGGTTTTGAGTCCCTGTGTTGCTTTCTCCCAATTTTGAAAGGAACATGTGAAGATCTCTTGGGTTTTAGAAGTAAACAAAGAAAGTGCCATGAAGCCTTTACATTAGCCCTGTGGTAGAATGAAGACTTAGATCAATTACACAAATGATAAATGGATACTTCTACCTTCCAAAGGGATTTGCACCTCTGGCCTCACTTCAGCAAGATATTTACACACATACCTAACTTGAAGCATGTGAGTAGTCCCACTGAAGTCAATATACATTCTTCAAAAACATTTGTCATTGTGTGTAATTCCATTGATATCACGTTTGAAGTTCTGCACACACTTAAGGACCTTGCTGAATGGTGATTCATTATACCAATGCACCTTACAAAAGGTAACTAATGACTGCTCACAGAGTTAGGCAAGTAGGAATTCTGGGTGATGAGTGCTATTGTTTCAGCTACCTTACTCCAGAAAGGAGCTTAACTACTTCTGACATTATCCTGAATGAAGGGCTATTAGTCCTATTGGATAGATGGGGAGAGTGGAAGAGAGAGGTTAGGTTATTACCGGAGAAAACTCTCCAGTCTCTACTTAGGGCTTGGCTACACTTACAAGTTGCAGCGCTGGTGGAGGCTTTCCAGCGCTGCAATTACACCCCGTCCACACTTGCAGGGCACAACCAGCGCTGCAACTCCCTGGTTGCAGCGCTGGCTGAAAACCCATCCCGGCAGGGGTATAAGGAGTGCAGCGCTGGTGATCCAGCGCTGCTCAGCAGGTGTGGACACTCACCAGCGCTTTAAGTGTCCTCCAGGGAATAAGGAGTTATCCCAGAATTCCTGTTCAGCCACTCTGCTCATCAGTTTGCACTCTACTGCTCTTGCCTCAGGTGACCAGCCCTTTAAATGCCCCGGGAATTTTAAAAATCTCCTTCCTGTTTGCTGCAGCCAGGTGTGGAGTGCAATCAGTTAATCTTTCCAGGTGACCATGCCTCCACGTGGCAAACGAGCCCCAGCATGGAGCAATGGCGAGCTGATGGACCTCATCAGTGTTTGGGGGGAGGAATCAGTGCAGGCACAGCTGCGCTCCGGCCGTAGGAATTACGATATCTTTGAGCAGATATCAAGGTCCATGCTGGATAGGGGCCATGATCGGGACGCACTGCAATGCAGGGTGAAAGTTAAGGAGCTGCGGAGTGCCTATTACAAAGCCCGCGAGGGGAATCGCCGATCCGGAGCTGCCCCCACGACCTGCCGTTTTTACAGGGAGATGGACGAGATACTTGGGGGTGACCCCACTGCCAATCCCAGGATAACGATGGACACTTCTGAGCAGGCTGGGGGACAGGAGGAGGAGGCGGCGGCGGCAGCGGAGGCGGGGGGGAGGAAACCACGAGTGAAGCTACTGGGATGGGGGAAGACACCCCAGAGTGGGCATGCAGCCAGGAGCTCTTCTCAAGCCAGGAGGAAAGTACCCAATCGCAGCAGCCAGCAGTTGCAGAAGGACAAGCAGAGGAATGGGTTAACGGTAAGCGGCTTTTATTTTCTGGGTGGAAATGTTTCTGGAGAGGAAGGGGGGTTATGGCTGCATGCATGCCAGCCTCTAGATGTGGAATAGCCCGTTGATGTGGTCTATCACGTCGCGGTAATCTGCTTCAGTTATCTCAGCAAAAGTTTCAGCCAGAGCGTGGGCAATATGCCTGCGCAGGTTTATAGGGAGAGCCACTGTGTTTCTTGTCCCAGTCACGCTGACGCGTCCGCGCCACTGTTCCGCGAGTGGGGGGGGGATCATTTCTGAACACAGGCAAGCCGCGTAGGGTCCCGGGCGGAATCCACATTGCTGTAAAAGAGCCTCCCGCTGTCCCCTAGTGACTCGCAGCAGGGAGATATCTTGCAGGATTAACTCCTGTGAAAAATGTTGGGAGACTCTTTAGTGAAGAGATAGGTAGATAGTGAAGATCACCCCTGCAGCTGCATTTTCACTCAACCCCTCTATCACTCCAGATTACCCGAAGCAACCAGCCCCCCTCTATCAATCAAGCCCCACTTCTCCTTCTATAAGCACCCCTCACTCACCATTTCGTGGCTTCTGTCGTGTTATGCGTGTGGGAAAAGAATGTTAAAGTGCGAACTCCCTCAGTGTAACAATTCATGTCTGGAGATAGTGGATACAATGCTGCCCCTGTTAAATGTTTCATTTCTGGGTTTCTACAGTGACCTTGACTCCTGGAGTGGGCAGATGTTCCACAGCACAGAGGCTACAAAATTTGAGAAGAAATCCCCGAAAGAGCAAAGAGGACATACTGAAGACTGTTCTTCATCACTCTGCTGCAGAGAGAAAGGAATTGAAGGAGTGGCGAGAGAAGGAAAGCATGATCCGCCAGAGACATTGGCGTAGAAACGCTGTGGCAAAGAAGAAAAGCACAAACCAGCTGCTAGAGATCCTGTCGAGCCAAGCGGACTCTCTCAAGGCTATCGTAGCCATGCAGGCAGAGCAGTCCCGTGCTGCCCCACAGCCCCCCCCCCCCCCGTCCCAAAGCTTTTTTCCTTGTGCCCCAATGTCAGCTCAAACCGCCTTTCCCCAGCATTCAGTTTCTTACCACCACCAGCTGCCTCCAACACCTGTACGTTCACCAACCAGCCCTGATACCTACCACCCTTACCCTCTGCACTCAACCCCCATAACCATGCAGTATATGCACCCTGAAGTGCAGGATTCGTTAAACAGCACTCCAGACAGGACATATGCAAACTTGTGACTGTACAGTTCACCAACCCACACCCCTTCCCTCTTGTGTTCATGAAATGTTGTGTGTCTGTCTGTCTGTCAAGGAATTTTTTTTCTTTACAATAAAACAATTCTTGGCTTTGAAAACAGTCTTTATTATAGCAGATAGTGAAAGATACCTTAGCCCAGTAAAGAAAGAGGCACTGCAAATCATTTTAGGGATAATAGAATAACAGTGTAAACAGTGCAATTCACTCCCATGCAAGTCAGCAAACATTACTGTTGGCTTTCAGCCTCAAATTCTTCCCTCAAGGCATCCCTAATCCTTGAAGCCCTGTGCTGGGCCTCTCTATTAGCCCTGCTCTCTGGCTGTGCATATTCAGCCTCCAGGACTTGAACCTCGGTGGTCCATGCCTCACTGAATGTTTCACCCTTCCCTTCACAAATATTATGGAGGGTACAGCAAGCGGATATAACCGCGGGGATGCTGCTTTCCCCCAAGTCTAGCTTCCCATACAAGCAACACCAGCGTGCCTTTAAACGGCCAAAAGCACACTCCACAGTCATTCGGCACCGGCTCAGCCTGTAGTTGAACCAGTCCTTGCTCCTGTCAAGCTTCCCTGTATAGGGTTTCATGAGCCAAGGCAGTAACGGGTAAGCGGGGTCTCCAAGGATCACAATGGGCATTTCGACGTCCCCTACTGTGATCTTCCTGTCTGGGAAAAAAGTCCCTGCCTGCATCTTCCTGAACAGGCCACTGTTCCGAAAGATGCGTGCATCATGCACCTTTCCAGGCCAGCCTGTGTAAATGTCAATGAAACGCCCGCGGTGATCCACAAGCGCCTGGAGAACCATAGAGAAATACCCCTTTCGATTAACGTACTCTGATGCCAGGTGGGGGGGGGGCAGAATAGGAATATGCGTCCCATCTATTGCCCCTCCACAGTTAGGGAAACCCATTTGTGCAAAGCCATCCACCATGTCCTGCACGCTCCCCAGAGTCACGGTCTTTCTTAGCAGGATGCGATTAATTGCCTTGCAAACTTGCATCAAAACGATTCCAACGGTCGACTTTCCCACTCCAAACTGATTCCCGACTGACCGGTAGCTGTCTGGATTTGCCAGCTTCCACATTACAATAGCCACCCGCTTTTCCACCGTCAGGGCAGCTCTCAATCTTGTGTCCTTGCGCCGCAGAGTGGGGGCGAGCTCAGCACACAGTCCCATGAAAGTGGCTTTTCTCATACGAAAGTTCTGCAGCCACTGCTCGTCATCCCAGACTTCCATGACGATGTGATCCCACCACTCAGTGCTTGTTTCCCAAGCCCAAAAGCGGCGTTCAACGGTGCTGAGCATTTCTGTGAATGCCACAAGCACTTTGGTGTCACACGCGGCAGGAGAATCGATATCGATATCATCGTCAGACTCCTCACTGTCACTTTGGAGCTGAAGGAATAGCTCGACTGCCAAACGTGTTGTGCTGGCGACACTCATCAGCACAGTCCTCAGCAGCTCGGGCTCCATTTGCCACAGAAATCGCGATTCACACAGAGAGTAAAACAGAAAGACACTCACAATGGCGCCAAACGCTGCCGGAAAGAGTGAATGCTGGGATGTGAAGCGATGCACCATGGGGCGCTGGCAAACAGGAAGCCGAATGACCCGCACACTTCCTTCCCCTTCCCACAATACTCAGCGCCAAAATGGGACGAGGTGCTCTGTGGGATAGCTGCCCACAATGCACCTCTCAATACAGCGCTGGAAAGTGCTGCAAGTGTGGCCACACTGCAGCGCTGGTAGCTGTCAGTGTGGCCACACTCCAGCGCTGGCCCTACACAGCTGCATGACCAGCGCTGTAACTCCCAGCGCTGCAACTTGTAAGTGTAGCCAAGCCCTTAGTGTTTCTGATCCATTCTGAATAAGCAAAAGTCATTCCACTCTAAGATGGACACACTGTTAACCTTGAGCACGCTCAGTGAGAACTTAGGATTTCTTGAGGGAAAAAAAATGTGCCCTGGCAAAAACCCAAGTGTATGCGAGAGTGGCTCAGAAGACTCACAGCTTTTAAAGTAAAGGAGCATGTGCAAGATTGGCAACTATTGAGCATATGCAAACACATGTCCAGGCAAAGACCTGATAGTCAGTAGTATAGTACTACTGAGCATGTGCAATAAGGGGTGACAATTGTTCGGGCTGTTAAACCTCTAGCTGGTCAGAACCCACTCATATTGGCCACAACTTGTTTTAAAGGTCAGTGCTGTCAATCAGAATTCTGAGGTAATGGTCAAGACTGAGGATATGTGAATGAGGTAACTGTAGCCAAGAATAGGAAGATATATAAGGACAGCTGCATGTAACATTTTTGGGAGTCCGGAGGCTGCATCTGAAGAGGCAAGAGCTGTGCAGGAGGAGCCGAAGAGCCATCAAGAAAAGCCAAAGACTTTGCAGAAAGAGAAGAAAGCTGGAGCGGAACAGAGCTGACTGACCAGGAGCTGAACAACAGCAGCAGTGCTTTGATTTTTAAAAGAACGCAGCAACAGATTTATGGAGTAAGCTTAATATTCTTTTAATAATAGTTTTAGTATTAGTTTAGGATAGTTTTTATATTATGTAAGACGTGTATGCTTGAGATGTGTGTGTGTGAATTGTATTTTATCTATGTGAACTTTAAACACACTTAAGACCTGCTGTCAGTGCCAGCTCCAGCTTTTTTGCTGCCCCAAGCGGCGAAAAAAAAAAAGAAGAAAAAGAACCACCTGATTGAGCTGCCGCCAAAGTGCCACCGAAGAGGGAGACAGTGAGTGAAGCACGCGCCGCCGAATTGCCGCCAATCCGTAGTGGGCCGATTGAGCTGCCGCCGAAGTGCCGCTGCCGCCGATCCAGACATGCCGCCCCGACAACAGACGCACTGCTGCCCCTTTCTATTGGCTGCCCCAGACACCTGCTTCCTTCGCTGGTGCCTGGAGCCAGCCCTGCCTGCTGTGGGCAATTTGTTGCAAACTGGCCACTTGCAACAAATTGCTTCACTTAGTATCATTTGAACTATATGCTATTATAGTTCAAGTGCTCTTTAATTTGCAATAAGGGATTTGTGTCTTAGTGATTTTTGTGCCTTGTTTAAGATTTTTAGGATATACTGTGTTAGGGATTATTGGCTATTTTAATAAAAAGATACTTTGTTTTGGAAATAATTCTGCCTGTGTCAATTACTTCATTGGAAGGTTATACCTGTGTCCTTTGAGTGTTTCCTTAGCAATCCTGGGAACTTTTACCTCAGGAAAACCAGAGTAAGGGGGCAATAGTCAGGTTAGTGTAGCAGTGCCCCAAAACTAATTTTGGGGGTAACAAGGTGTTGCCCATACCACAGAGGCAATCAGCATTTGAGCTGCGATTAGAAATCAGGAGTTCCTAATTCTCAGTCCTGGGAGCACTTTATATTAAAGCAACTGATGATAATCCAGTTACACAATACCTTAAAACTGGCTGAATACAAATGTAGGGCCCATTCCTGAAGTCAATTACAAAACTTTCGTTTACAGGACCTTAATTTTCACAGCCTATAAAAGCTAACTCATTTCCTACAGCAATGGAATACATAGCATGACAACCTGGAGCACGCAGACCTTCAGAAGTGTAGGAGTGAAATCACGTCACCTCAGTCCCTTTTCAGTCACTGTCATATGCAATTCACTCTAATATCTGAACAAGTTCAGATTTTGAAGCTTGTTTATTGCTATGCCTCTACCCATGGGCGGCTCTACCTTTTTGGCCGCCCCAAGCAGTCATGCGCGGGAGGCGCCCCGGAGCCGCTGGAGCAGCGGACCTCCCGTGGGCATGACTGCAGAGGGTCCGCTGGTCACGCGGCTCGGCTGGACCTCCCGCAGCTGCAGACGGTTTGCAGGTCTGGCGGCTCCGCTTGAGCTGCCGCAGTCATGCCTGCGGGAGGTCCAGCCGAGCCGCGGGACCAGCGAACCATCCGCAGTCATGCCTGCGGGAGGTCCACTGGAGCCGCCGGCCGAGCGCCCCCTCCGCAGTCATGCCTGCGGCAGGTCCGGTCGTCCCGGGGCTCCGGTGGACCTCCCGCAGGCATGACTGCGGCAGGTCCGCCGGCCCAGCCTGCCGCCCCCCCGGGAAAGGGCCCCCCCACGCGCGTGCTTGCCGCGCTGGGGTCTGGAGCCGGCCCTGCCTCTAACAGTTCATCACATGCCCTTTATGAAATGCAGTGCTAGGCAAGGGAAAGATATCACTTGTGCAATCATTGCTTTCTAAAACATTGATGACTACATAATAACCTTCCATCCATTGCTCAGACTATTTTCAGAGTCTTGGATAATTTATAGCATTATCCAATAGATTTAAATATATTGCAAGCAACTTAAAGACCTTTATTTAAAATGGCTTTTAAAACAATTATTTTCCCCATATCCACAGTTACTGTACACAGCTGGAATATTAAAGTATGTATTAATAATGCTAAGTGTTTTACATGTTCAAAAGGCAGTACGCACTTTTACTCTTTAACTGCTCAGAGGGATACCCAGAGCCCCTCTTAGGGAAGTAATTAAGCATTGTTATGCGGGGGTTTGGGTGAAACGTTGTTGAAACTAGTGGACATAATAGCTGCCCCTCATTCAGGATAAATGTACGAAGCAGTTAAGCTCCTTTATGGAGTAAGATAGTTGAAACAATAGGAGCCTCCACTCAAAACAGAGGCCAAATGCAAGGCCAGTCAGAAACTATGCAATCTATGTGGTGGAGTAGTTTTCCTGGGTATTGTTCTGGTGGAACTGGGTGTGCGAGCAAACACAGGCAGAAATACTGCAGAAGCAAATAGAGAAAGCAACAAAAAAGGAAGGCCAGCCAGAGAAGCATGTGTCACGTGACCTGAGAGAGAGCTTTTGGGGTAGAGTTTTGGTTGGAAAAAGAGGCTTGGAATAGTAAGCAAGGAAACTGTCTCCTGTTGTTTGATTCCCACTGTGTTCAGGGAAACAGGACTATGTGTGCATTCTTTGTAATTAAGCAGATTGCATCAAAGAAATACCTGACTCCATCATCAATTTCTCTGCCTAGTGGGAAAAAAAAAACCTCACAAGCCCCCAAATATTGGCTAAACTGTAGGGGCCAAAAGGGTTAACAATATTATTCTCTCCATTTTATCTATGGGGAAATTGCAGCAGAGGGGTTACGCCCAATGTTAGCAAACTGGTGGCCTACAGTTAGGCACCTAAATCCATAATTAGGCACCTTAATAAATGTCCCAATTCTCAGAGCAACTGAGCACCAACAAATTCCACCTAATGAAGGATTTTACTTCAGCGGGACACATATTGCTTAGACTGTAGGCTTCTGGGGGCAGGAACCATCTTTTGTTCTCTGTTTGTACAGTGCCTAGCATCCTGGTCCATGACTGGGGCTCCTACATGCTACAGCAATACAAACAACAAACAACAACATTTAATTTGCCTAAATATGGGATTAGGAGCCTAACTTTAGGCATCCAACTGTGAAGGGGGTGGCATTAGCAATTTCCCCAACAAATCAGTAAGCAGTACAGGGATTAGAACCCAGAGCTCATTGGTTCCTACCCCAGGGATCCTTGCCCCAGACTGCTCTGCCTCTCTTAGCTAACACTCCGAACTGAGAATATTTCTCACAGTGAGGAGCTGGACACTGTGTTCCTTCCAGGTTATTCTGAAATCAATTGAACTGTGTGATTCTCATTTTCCGTGACAGCCGAGTAAAACTCCCTTTTGAGTACCTTTCCACGTCAACTGCAGAGTGTTCACTGGAACTCTGATTTCCCGGTGGCGTTCTTTCATGTCCTGGGAGGACGTCGGAGTTCTAAGACGAGGCCAGCCGGAAGAGAGACATAACACAATATTGTTGTAGGAGCCGAAACACATACTGGACTCTAATTTAAAAAACAAGCCATTGTGGCTTTAGGTCCCTGCTCCAGAGCACCATTTGTAGGTACCAAAGTGACCATTCCCTAGGGACCTGTAAAAGAAATCAGTCAAAGTAATCTTCAGCCAAAGAGATGTGAAAGCACAGAGGGGAGAAGAATGTCCTTCTCCTTGTGCAATAGGAGAGGCCTCATTCTGCAGCGAAGAAGTGAGAGCAAAGCATGGAGGCTAACAGCTAGAGCACTCTGTGCTCTTACAGTTTGGGTGTGCCTGAAACCCCTGAAGGCTGGTGTTAGCCACATGGAGAGCCCTAATATAAACAGGGCACTGGCCACCACCACCTTTTTAAGCACCATGTCATCTAAACCAGTTCTCAATACATGGCCTGGCTTTCCAATGTGCTGATTAGCTGTAGCTTTCATTGACTTTACATGGATTTCATAGAATCATAGAATTCAAGATCAGAAGGGACCATTATGATCATCTAGTCTGACCTCCTGCAAGATGCAGGCCACATAAGCCGATCCACCCACTCCTTAAGCAAGCGACCCCTGCCCCATGCTGCGGAGGAAGGCGAAAAACCTCCAGGGCCACTGCCAATCTACCCTGGAGGAAAATTCCTTCCCGACCCCAAATATGGCAGTCAGCTGAACCCCGAGCATGCGGGCAAGACTCTCCAGCCATACCCTCTGGAAAAAGGCTAACAATATCCTATCATTGACCCATTGTACTAATTACCAGTGTGGCACTTAATTGACCTATTGACTAAGCCCGTTATCCTATCATACCATCTCCTCCATAAACTTATCTAGCTTAATCTTAAAGTCATGGAGGTCCTTCGCCCCCACTGTTTCCTTCGGTAGGCTGTTCCAGAATTGCACTCCTCTGATGGTTAGAAACCTTCGTCTAATTTCAAGCCTAAATTTCCTGATTGACAATTTATATCCATTTGTCCTCGTGTCCACATTAGCACTGAGCTGAAATAATTCCTCTCCTTCCCTGGTATTTATCCCTTTGATATATTTAAAGAGTGCAATCATATCTCCTCTTATCCTTCTTTTGGTTAAGGAAAACAAACCGAGCTCCTCAAGTCTCCTTTCATACGACAGGCTTTCCATTCCTCGGATCATTCTAGTGGCCCTTCTTTGTACCCGTTCCAGTTTGAATTCATCCTTCTTAAACATGGGAGACCAAAACTGCACACAATACTCCAAATGAGGTCTTACCAACGCCTTATATAACGGGACTAGCACCTCCTTATCCCTACTAGAAATACCTCACCTAATGCATCCCAAGACCGCATTAGCTTTTTTAACGGCCACATCACATTGCCTACTCATAGTCATCCTACGATCAACCAGGACTCCTAGGTCCTTCTCCTCCTCCGTTACTTCCAACTGGTGCGTCCCCAGCTTATAACTAAAGTTCTTGTTAGTCATCCCTAAATGCATAACCTTACACTTCTCACTATTGAATTTCATCCTGTTACTAATACTCCAGTTTACAAGGTCATCCAAATCTCCCTGGAGGATATCCCGATCCTTTTCCGAATTTGCAATACCTCCCAACTTGGTGTCATCCGTAAACTTTATCAGCCCACTCCTACTCTTGGTTCCCAGGTCAGCGATAAATAGATTGAATAAAATAGGACCCAAAACCGAACCTTGAGGAACTCCACTGGTAACACCCCTCCAACCCGACAGTTCCCCCTTCAATACGACCCTCTGCAGTCTCCCCTTTAACCAGCTCCTTATCCACCTCTGGATTTTCATTTCGATCCCCATCTTTTCCAATTTAACCAGTAATTCCTCATGCGGTACCGTATCAAACGCCTTACTGAAATCAAGATATATTAGATCCACTGCATTTCCCTTGTCTAAAAAATCTGTTACTTTCTCAAAGAAGGAGATCAGGTTGGTTTGGCATGATCTACCTTTTGTAAATCCATGCTGTAATTTGTCCCAGTTGCCATCGGCCTCATGCTCCGTAACCACTCTCTCCTTTAAAATTTTTTCCATGACTTTGCATACTACAGATGTTAAACTAACAGGCCTGTAGTTACCCGGGTCACTTTTTTTCCCCTTCTTGAATATAGGAACTATATTAGCTAATCTCCAGTCAAACGGTACAACCCCCGAGTTTAGAGATTTATTAAAAATCATTGCTAACGGGCTTGCAATTTCACTCGCCAATTCCCTTAATATTCTAGGATGAAGATTATCCGGGCCACCCGATTTACTTCCGTTTAGCTGTTCAAGTTTGGCTTCTACCTCAGATACCGTAATGTCTACCCCCATATCTTCATTCCCATCAGTCCCTCTGTCACTATTCCTTAGCCCTTCATTAGCCTCATTAAAGACCGAGGCAAAATATTCGTTCAGATATTGTGCCATTCCAAGATAATCCCTAATCTCCACTCCGTTTAAAGTTTTAAGCGGTCCCACTTCTTCCTTCTTGGTTTTCTTCCTATTTATATGGCTAAAAAACCTTTTGCTATTGGTTTTAATCCCCTTCGCTAGGTCCATCTCCACCCGGCTCTTTGCCTTTCTCACTGCTTCCCTACACCCTCTGACCTCAATAAGGTAGGTTTCTTTGCTGATCCCTCCCATTTTCCACTCCTTGTACGCTTTCTGTTTTTTCTTAATCACCCCTCTAAGACGCTTGCTCATCCAGCTTGGTCTAAAACTGCTACCTATGAGCCGTTTTCCCTTTCTTGGGATACATGCCTCTGACAACTCCTGCAACTTCAACCTGAAGTAACCCCAGGCATCATCTGCCTTTAGATCCCTAAATATGTTAGTCCAATCCACTTCCCTAACTAGTCGCCTTAATTTAGTAAAGTTAGCCCTTTTGAAATTGTATACCTTAGTCTCAGATGCAATTTTGATTATCCTCCCATTTATTTTGAAACGAATTAGCTCATGATCACTCGAGCCAAGGTTGTCCCCTACAACTATTTCCTCAACAAGGTCCTCGTTACTCACCAAAATCAGATCTAAATGGCATCCCCCCTCGTCGGTTCAGCAACTACTGGATGAAGGAATTCATCAGCTATCACGTCTAGGAAAAGCTGAGCCCTATTATTATTACTAGCATTTGTTTCCCAATCTATATCCGGGAAGTTAAAATCCCCCATGATCAAACAGTTCCTATTAGTATTTACCTCCTTAAAAACATTAAAGAGCTCTCTATCCATATCCAGGCTAGATCCCGGTGATCTATAGCACACCCCAATCACTGTCCCAGGGGAGGCTCTAGTAGCTTTCTTCCCCAATGTGACCATTGCCCAAACAGACTCCGTATTATCCATTGCATTGCTAGTTATTTCGTTACATTTCACCTCATTATTGATATACAATGCTATTCCCCCACCTTTACCTTTGCATCGGTCTTTCCTAAACAGCACATACCCTTCCATACCTGTACTCCAGTCATGGCTACCGTTCCACCATGTTTCGGTTATTCCTACAATATCCGGTTTCAATTCCCGGACCAGGAGCTCCAGTTCCTCCATTTTGTTACCCAAGCTTCTTGCATTGGTGAACAAACATCCTAATTTTTGCTGTTTGGCTCCTCTCACCCTTTTCACCCAACTTGGTAGGGACACAGTACTACCAGTATGACCTGTCGATCTAGTATCCGTCCCCCCCTCTTCCTTACACCTAACCGTCCCCCTCTGGCTATATCTGTTGTTATCCTGTTGTTCTCACTCCCAATGTATAAATTTGGCGTGGAGAGCACCTGGACCTCTCCCAACCATCTCCCCCCAGTGTCTAGTTTAAAGCTCTTTTAATCAGGTGAGCCAGCCTCCCTCCTAGAAGTCTACTTCCTTCCCTACTTAGGTGGAGCCCATCCCGTGAGAACAGTTGTCTGTCCCCAAAAGCCTCCCAGTGCCCATACATCCCAAAGCCCTCCTTGTAACACCACTCCCTCAGCCAACTATTAATCGTCACGATCCTGTCACCCCTTTGGCGCCCTTCCCTAGGGACAGGTAGGATCCCACTGAAGATCACCTGAGCCTCAATTTCCTTGAGCGTCTTACCCAACCTGGCATAGTCTCCCTTGATCCTCTCTAGCGAGAATCTAGTCGTGTCATTCGTTCCTACATGAAGGATGATCAAAGGGTTCTTACCTGCTCCTCTTAGGATCCTTTTCAACCTCAGGTCCACATCCCGTATTTTAGCGCCCGGTAGACAGCACACCCTTCTGTTCTCTGGATCGGCCCTGGTCACAGGCCTGTCCAACCTTCTCAGTATGGAATCCCCAATCACGTAGACCTGCCTTTGCCTGGGGACAGTGCGGTCCTCTAACCTATCCTCCGTCCCCCCTGGTTGCAAGCTCCTTCCATTCCTATCATCCCTTGTGGTTCCCGTTAAGCCATCCTGTATCCTCCCTTGGCGCTGCCTCCATGGACTCCTCCCCTCTTTCTATCGGACTAGCCGCTCTTCTGTTTTTTCTTGCCCTCCCACCGTCAGCTACCACCTGCTGTACACCTTCCTCATTCTCCAGACCTTCGAACCTGTTCCTTAGCTCTATTTCTCCCTCACTGGCTCTCCTTTTTCTCGGCCTGCTTCTCACGGTCACATGCTTCCACCGCTGTTCAGCCCTTCTGAAAAAATCTGGCCAATGTTGTTTAAAAGAGTGGCCACCGCCTGACTACACTAGGGCCTCCTAATATTGCTGATACTGGTGGAGTTGAACTGGTGTATTAGCAATGAAGGCAATGCTTGAAAAGGTAGGAGAGAACATGGAGCGGAAGTCTCAGGTGCAGGAGGAGGAGATGGGAGGCTGAGGGCCTTCTGCATGCAGGGAGCAGGGGAGGCAGCAGAGGTGCCCTTTCCTGTACAGGGGGGGTAACAGTGGGAGAGAATTTATTTTGTGCAGGTGGGGAGAACAGGACTGCCTGGGGCTGGAACTGATTTATTCAGGTTCTGTGGAACAGATGTATTTGGGGGCGGGATTTGTTGGGGGTAGTGAAGATATCAGTGGACAGTAAAGATACGTGGGTTTAGGGGAAGAGACAGAGGCAGTTGTAGTGCAGGCTAGTAGGGCTTTTGAAGTCGTTGCTCCTCACTTTTCCTCCAGATCATATGAGCGAGTGCGTGAATGAGCACTCTGTGTCTCACGGATAATGGAGAGACCCAACCCCAGAGCCAGCCGGACATTCTGGAGCTGCCTGCTAGCCTATAATCCCTGCTGAGACACGAAGGCAGGGGATGAGGGATGGTCAATGTGTGGGCTGTGGAAGGTTACCAGCTGTTTGGGAAATGGATGCCCCTTCCTCCCCCAGAAAAAAAATTCTATGGAAATTTTTATTTTCTTGAAAACCCAGTGTTCTGTCAGAAACCAGATCTGACAGAGAATTTTTGACCTGCTGTCATCAGGGTACTTTCCTCCCTACATGCTTTGTCAGCTGGTTGCTTCCCTTGAATCAGGCACACAGCTACTGTGGGCTGGATTGTGCTACTGTCCCGATCATGATTACAACCTATGTGCTGCCTGTTTCCTGTACTGTCCTCTTCTTCCCCTGTTCCTACCTGTGTCTGTTCCTGCCTCTTCACAGGTTTATATAAAAAGCATGGGCTGGGGGAGAGCAGATGATTATGTGGGAGGGAAGCCCCCTGTCAAACTGCTCCTCAGGGGCCTTGCATGTAATGGCTGGTACACCCTCCTAGGTCATATAGCACAGCAGTAGAAGAACTGGGAATAGATGCCTGTAGCCATGGCTCCAAATGGCAGGTGCTAACCCTAGCACTCATTCTCACGGCAAAACTGTTGATACCTTTGCCTGGAAATGTTACATACAATTTCAGCATAAATGGTTCCTGATGTCAGTTGAAGACATGCTGTGTTTAATTTCATCTAGTCCCATCAAATAATACTTCTTAGGAAATCACCTCACTGTATTTCAGCTGTTTCTAATGATTTAAAATTTAACAAAAACAACTAAACACTAACAGCAACAAAGAAAAAAAATAAGTACATCAGAAGCAGAAATCCTGCCAAACAATCAATGGGGATACTGGACGATCACGGTGCTAGAAGAACCAATCAAGGAAGACAAGGCTCTTGCAGAGAAGCTAAATGGATTCTTTGCATCAGTCTTCATTGCAGAAGATGTGAGATTCCCCCACCTCTCCCAGACTGAGAGGTTAGTAGAGGAAGTTATGAAACAAACGGATACAAATTAAACAGCACTAAGGCACCAGAACCAGATGGGATTTGCCCAAGAATTCTGAAGGAAATCAAATATGAAATTGCAGAACTGCTAACAGATATGTAACCTACCACTTAAGTCAGCCTCTGTACCAGATGATTGGAGGATAGGTAATGTAATGCCAATTTTTAAAAAAAGGCTCCAGAGGAGGTCCTGGCAATTATTGGTCAGGAAGCCTAATTTCAGTACCAGGAATATTGGTGAAAACTATAGCAAAGAACAGAATCATGTGGCAAACGGCCGATGCTACTGTGGTGGGTCCCAACTTTTCCTTAGTGTGGTGGGTCAGGGTGCCTCCCCTTGCCCCTATTCTTGGGCACTGTGGACTCCGCTCATGCCGCAGTGGGGGAGGGAGAGGAGCAGGGAAGGAACCTGGGTCTGCCCCCTACTCCAGGTCCCAGCCCCTTCAGCTTTGCAAGCTGATTACTCTCTTTCTGCTTGGGCAGGATTTCCCTTCCTCTGGTACTCTGGTTAACAAGAGTACTCCTCCAACTCTAGTCAACTCTCCTTCCCTTCCCCTGTCTGACGAAGCAGGGGGGTTTTAATCAGGTCTCGGGAGGGGCATTAATTTACTCCAGGTGCTCTAATTACCCTGTAGTAACCTCTCAGTCCATAGGAAATAAGGCTCTGATCATCCTAGGGCTTATATACGTCCCATCAATCACTCTCCTGCTACCTTCTGGCTCTGTTGTATCGCAATCAGACACATAGATGAACACAATTTGTTGGGGAAGAGTTAACACGGCTTTTGTAAAGGGAAATCATGCCTCACCAATCTACAAGAATTCTTTGAGGGGATACACAAATGTGGACAAGGGTGATCCAGTGGACCTACTGTACTTAGACTTTCATAAAGCCTTTGACAAGCTCCCTTCCCAAAGGCTCTCAAGCAAGGTAGGCAGTCAGGAAAAAGGAGGGAAGGTCCTCTCATGGATCTGTAACTGGTTAAAGATATGAAACAAAGGGTAGGAATAAATGATCTGTTTTCACAGTGGAGAGAGGTCAATAGTGGGGGCTCCCAAGGATCTGTACTGGGACCAGTGTTGTTCAACATATTCATAAATGATCTGGAAAAAAGAGATAAACAGTGAGGTTGCAAAGTTTGCAGACGATAACTATCTTGAATAAGTTTGTAAGTCCAAAGCAGACTGTGAAGAGTTACAAAGGGATCTCACAAAACTAGGTGACTGGGCAACAAAATGGCAGATGAAATTCAATGTTGATAAAATGCAAAGTAATGCTCATTGGAAAGCATAATCCCAACTATATGTACAAAACGATGAGTCTAAATAGCTGTTACCCCTCAAGAAAGATCTTGGAGTCATTATGGCTCATTCTCTGAAAATATCTGCTCAATATGCAGCAGTAGTCAAAAAGCAGCTAACAATGTTAGGGTCCATTAGGAAATGGATAATAGAACAGAAATTATCATGAAGCCACAATATAAATCCATGGTACTCCCAGTCCTTCAGTACTGTGTGCAGTTATGTTCGGCCAATCTCAGAAAAGGTAGAATTGGAAAAAGTGTAGAGAAGGGCAACAAAAATGATTAGGGGTATATGAAGAGAGATTAAAAAGACTGGGTCTCATCATCTTAGAAAAGAGATGACTAATGGGGGATATGATAGACGTCTGTGAAATCATGAATGGATGGAGAAAGTGAATAAGGAAGTGTTATTTACCCCTTCACATAACTCATGAAGCAGGGGTCACCCAATGAAATTAATAGGCAGCAGGATTAAAAACAAACATAAGGAAATATTTCTTCACACAATGCACAATCAACCTGTTGCCAGGGAACATTGTGAAGGCCAGAAGTATAACTGGGTTCAGAAAAGAATCAGAGAAGTTCACGGAGGATAGGACCACCAATGGCTATTAGCCAAAATGGTCAGGGATGCAGCCCTCTGACTGACAGAAGCTGGGACTCGACGACAGGGGATGGATCTCTTAATAAATTGCCCTCTTCTGTTCATTCCCTCTGAAGCATCTGGCATCGGCTACTGTTGGAAGACATGATACTGGACTAGAGGGACCACTGGTCTGACACAGGATAGCCGTTCTTATTTTCTTAACCTTTTGCTTATGTGAAATATGTTACTATAAATTGAGCTTTTGCAGATTAGAAATTTTACTTTAGAAAGCTGTAAATTTTTAATCAGCTCATCCAGGCATTTCCCCTTACAATTTTCTGAAAAGTAATGCTTAAGTGACAAGCATGTACACACGCACTAATGGTCTCATTACCATTTAGATAAACATTATAAATATAGCTTAAATAACAATGGTTCTCAGAATTCCTAAATGGCTTCTAACAGTAAAAACAACTTTCCATTTACCTGAAATAAGTTGTTTTATGTGCCCCATTAGATTTTTGATGGGCATATTTTAATTTCAGTCAAAACAAAGCCACCTGAAAAGTGTCAGAACAGGGAGTTGGTTGTAAAACAAAGTAATTATTTCAAGAAATATAGGGCCAAATTTAAGGTGGTGTAATTCAGCGTAGCTCCATTGACTGTAATGGAGTTACCATCAAGTTACACCATCTTAGAATCTGGACATAATGTATTCATTTGTTTGGAAAAGAAAACGAAACGAGAAAACAGGACAAGTTTTCAACAAATCCCCAAACAAGGAAAACAAGCCTCACACACAAACAAACATTCTGTAGTTCCACAAAATAAATAGTAATAAAGAGCATCAAACTGCACAGAGAGAGGAGTAGGAAGAATGGAAATATATAAGTAACCTAAATCTCGGAGGGGCAGGGGAATTACCAGAACTGTAGTATTTTTAAATGAAATTACTGCATTCAGACAAAATGGAAATTATTCTATGTCAATCCTTGCACTAGAAGCCTACAGGAGACAACTCACATTTTAGAAATCTCATTTCATCAGTTTATCTCATGAGATTTCTGCCATTTTAGACTGAAATCTTGAGAAAGGCAAGATTTTGGCACGATCACATCCAAACTGTAATTTCAACTTGAACCCAAACCATAAACACTATCTTAAGCATAACACAGCTCACCAGCTCCTACAGACCTGATCCAATACCTAAAGTCAATAGGAGTCTTTTTATCAATTTCAATGCACTTAGGAGCAGGCCTAAGTTATCCATACATGTCGCTCCAGATCCTGCAATGAGAACTGTGTGAGCAGGCACCTCTGCCTGCGCAAAGCCCCGCTGACTTCAGTGAGGTCTATGTTAGTTCACTTTGCAGCACTGGGACCTTATTCAGAAGCACTCTTCACATAAGCCTCTCAAAGCTCATAAGTTATCTGGCATCAACTCTGTAAACTTGTTTTTCCAAAAAGAGTCTGAATAGAATGTACACACATGGAGGTAATGAAGAGTCATCCTAAAAATAACCTGTACTATTGAGGCACTGGAGGGTGTAGAAGCCAATTGGCCTGCTGAGACATCAACTGTAAGAACTTTTTACAAAAAGCAGATGAAGGATAAAAGTTAAAGCCATAAAATACTTGTGATCTTAGTAGATGGAATGAGGAGAGCAACTTTAGGTGGCTTTTGTCCAGAAAGCATTCCAGAGACGAGAATTTTGTGATTATATCTGATGTGAGTCAGGGAGAGGAAAAGCCTAGAACAAAAATTAAAGATAAGTCTAGTTTGTTTTTGTTTTCTCCTTTTATAGCTGAGACAAGTCAGGAAGATTATTTTTTAAAAAAATAAAGATTTTTGTGCAAAAGCTTAATGTGGGAACTGTTGATTTTGACGCTCAGTAGTGACAGAAAAACCCCATTGTAATCCAAAGGAAGAAAGTATCAAAGAGAATGTTGGCAACTTTGCTGCTCCTATTTGGGTGCTTTAGCTTGCAAATGTGGGTCAGGTGGGTGTTCTGACATCTCTGTGGACCGAGTCCTTTCCCATTGTGAATCAGGGACAGCTGTGTAAACTAAAAATTGCATCACACCTAACAGAGTCCGTACAAAGACTTTCCTGCTTATACCATCCCATCTTCCCTACTCTAACTGTAACCTTCCCCTCTGTACAATGTCCTCCTTTCCCTGTCTCCACCCAGGAGCAGAGAATCTACTACGGACTAATCTGAAGACTGTTCCTGTAAATGAGGAAGCCGGGGGCTCAGAAATACTCCAGAATTAGATGCCTAGTTAAGTACCTGATCCTTAGTGCATATATATGTATGTAGATAGAGATACATATGTACACACACATTTCCTTGATCCCCCTAACATCTGCTGGTACTACCCAATTTCTCTTTAATACTGAACATTTAAAACAGGAGTGAGGGGTAAACAGATTCAATGCCAAGAGACTAAAAGGCTCAGGAGATCAGCAATGGGGTACACGGCATTTCAGCTCTAAAGCAACCTTACACATTCACTGATGACCATCATGTTGCTTAATGTCCATATGAAGTAAGCCTCTGATTTCAGTTCAGTTCTCAGTAGGTCAGTGTCTATATCACAAAATCCACCACCACAGATAGCATGGATAATTGATGTACATACTTTACTAAATAGATATTGGAGTCAGAGTAGCAGTTGCTCACGGTACATTTTCTAAAGAGCTGTATTTTCACTGGAAGATGCTTTAGACTTGTTCTTTTCTAAAGAAAACAGTGAAATATGAAGTTTTTCTTCTTTTATGAGTAATTAAGTCACTGTTTTTATTTATACATAAAAGATTCATGTGCCATAATGACACAATATGCAGTCTTTCAAAACCATTTACCTAACAAATGATAGTTTGCTTATTTGCCAGATACTTAAGGATTTATCCAAATACTGCAGCTTAGCAGTCCTGGCCTCTTGCCATCAGCTATGCTTTGATCCCTCTATAAAACCACTTTATACTTCCAGAGCATGAATTATTAAAATAATAATAAATTACACTTTACGTGCCATTTTAACCAATGTCGAATAACCCCATCACATGCTCTAATTATATTCAAAATGTTCATACACACACTGGAACGCAGCTTTATTTTCTTTTTGACTCACTGTGGCATTAGCATTTATTTTTTATTAACTTGAAAGCCTTCGACCAGCGTCAGCAGGCCCAATGCAAATGTTAAACTGTCTTGTCCTCCTTCATACTCACGCATGAAAAATATTAAACTCATTGGATGAAGTTATTCAACAGAATCAGTGCCGTTCAGTCAGTTCACTCATTGTTCATATAATTCATTGATAAAAGTTACAAATATAAAAATGTCAGCAACCCAAAATCGGCCTATCCATTAGCAGCCTTTTATATGCTTTGTATATATTACACACAAAATACTGAACATTGTTAAGGTTCAGAGTCAACCACTCAGAAGTTAGGAAATGCCAGACTTAAGATTGCCTGTGTGTATGCATTATGATACAGTCTTAGTTACATGATACATACTATTTTTTCCACAGGACCCTGGCATCATTTGCTGCAGAGGATGGATAGTACTCAATAAGCAGCGAAGGAAAGATAAGTAGTATGGTAAGAAACCACCCTGGCTTAACCAGGAGATCTTCAATGATCTGAAACTTGAAAAAAAGAATCCTATAAAAAGTGGAAACTAAGTCAAATTACAAAGGATGAATATAAACAAATAACACAAATATTTGGGACAAAATTAGAAAGGCCAGGCAAAATGAGATTAAACTAGCTAGAGACATAAAGGATAACAAGAAAATATTCTACAAATACATTAGAAGAAAGAGGAAAACCAAGGACAGGGTAGGCCCATTACTCAATGAGGACGGAAAGACAATAACAGAAAATGTGGAAATGGCAGAAGTGCTAAATGACTTTTTTGTTTCAGTTTTCACCAAAAAGGTTAGTAGAGATCGGACATCAAACATAGTGAATGCCAGTGAAAAGGAGGTAGGATCTGAGGCTAAAATAGGGAAAGAACAAGTTAAAAATTTCTTAGAAAAGTTAAGTATCAGAGGGGTAGCCGTGTTAGTCTGGATCTGTAAAAGCAGCAAAGAGTCCTGTGGCACCTTATAGACTAACAGAAGTTTTGGAACATGAGCTTTCGTGGGTGAATATCCACTTCGTCTTCGTGCTTTTAGAAAAGTTAGAAGCCTTCAAGTCACCAGGGCCTGATGATATACATCCTAGAACACTCAAGGAGCTGGCTGAGGAGATATCTGAGCCATTAGTGATTATCTTCGAAAAGTCATGAAAGATGGAAGAGATTTCAGAGGACTGGAACAGGGAAAATATATTACTAATCTATAAAAAGGGAAATAAGGACAACTCAGGGAATTACAGACCAGTCAGCTTAACTTCAGTACCCGGAAAGATAATGAAGCAAATAATTAAGTGATCAATTTGAAAACACCTAGAATATAATGAGGTGATAAGTAAGAGTCAGCATGGATTTGTGAAGAACAAATTATGTCAAACCAACCTAATAGCTTTCTTTGACAGGGTAACAAGCCTTGTGGATAGGGGGAAAGCTGTAGATGTGGTATAGCTTGACTTTAGTAAAACTTTTGATACTGTCTCAAATGACTTTCTCATAAACCAACTAGGGAAATATAACCTAGATGGAGCTACTATAAGGTGGGTGCATAACTGGCTGGAAAACTGCTCCCAAACAGTAGTTATCAGTGGTTCACAGTCAAGCTGGAAGGGTCCTGCAGGGATCAGTTCTCGATCCGATTCTGTTAGATATCTTCTTCAATGATTTAGATAATGGTGTAGAGAGTATAGTTGTAAAGTTTGAAGATGATACCAAGCTGGGGGAGGTTGCAAGTCCTTTGGAAGATTGGATGAAAATTAAAAATGATCTGGACAAACTGGAGAAATGGTCTGAAGTAAGTAGGATGAAATTCAATAAGAACAAATGCGAAGTTCTCCACTTAGGAAGGAAAAATCAGTTGCACATATACAAAATGGGAAATGACTGCATAGGAAGGAGTACTGCAGAAAGGGATCTGGGGGTCATAGTGGATCACAAGCTAAATATGAGTCAACAGTGTAACACTGTGGCAAAAAAGCAAACATCATTCTGGGATGTATTAGCAGGAGTGTTGTAAGCAAGACATAAGAAGTAATTCTTCCTCTCTAGTCAGCACTGATTAGGCCTCAACTGAAGTATTCTGTCCTGTTCTGGGTGCCACATTTCTGGAAAGAGTGGCCAAATTGGAGAAAATCCAGAGAAGAGCAACAAAAATGAATTAAGGTCTAGGAAACATGACCTATGAAGGAATATTGAAAAAAATAGGTTTGTTTAGTCTGTAGAAGAGAAGGCTGAGAGGGGACATGATAACAGTTCTCAAGGAGGAGGGAGAAAAATCCTTCTCTTTCACGTCTTTGGATAAGACAAGAAGTAATGAGCTTAAATTGCAGAAAAGGCAGTTTAGGTTGGACATTAGGAAAAAAACTTCCTAACTGTCCAGGTAGTTATGCACTGGAATAGATTGCCTAGGGAGGTTGTGGAATCTCTACCATTGGAGATTTTTAAGAGCAGGTTAGACAAACACCTGTCAGGGATGGTCTAGATAATACGTAGTCCTGCCATGAGTGCAGGGGACTGGACTAGATGACCTCTTGAGGTCCCTTCCAGTCCTACAATTCTATTCAATATTTTGTTTTCTCTTTGTTGTTCACTGTGTGACCCTAGACTATATTTACTACACATTAGTCAAACCCTGCTCCAAAGACAGAATTATTAATTTCCTCAAAGGGTTTTTTCTATTCCATTCATCACTATAATACCCAAGTGATTCACGAACATTAAATATCTTCACAAAACTCCTCTGACATGAGCAGGTGATATTATCCCCATTTTACAGATGGGGAGCTGAGGTACAGAGGGACTGAGATCAAAAGTCTCCACTTTAATTTTGGGTGCCCAATTTGAGAGGGTTGGACCGTGATTTTTTCAGAGTACATCCCATTACACAGCACTTTATACTTTCAAGCACAACTCCCATAGACTTGAGTTGTAGTTGTGAGTGCTCAGCACTTCTGCAAATGAGATGCTAGGTCTCAAGTTGGGAACCCAGAATATAAGGAACATTTAGTACCCACCTCTGAAAAGTTTGGTTTAAGTTACTTACCCAGCATCACACAGGAATTCTGTGGTGACATCGTCCTTTTCTTCCTGCACTTTCCTGCCTCATTCATTACACAGCTTCCAACTTCTGTAACAAAGGAGGTAGGGATAATTGTTTCTTTTAAGATCTAGCAAAAAGCCTAAGTTTCAGATGTAATTTTTTCCTTTTTGTTTATAATAAAATTTACCTGTTTTTAAGAATAGGATTGGATTTTTGGTATCCTGAAAGGTTTGTGCATGTTGTTTGATTAGCTTGTGGCCACAGCTAATTTCCTTTGTTTTCTTTCTCAGCTCTTCCCCAGAGGGGGGTGAAAGGGCTTTAGAGTACCCCACAGGGAGGAATTCCCAAGGGCACCTTCCTGGGACCAAGGGTTTTTTTTGCATTTGAGTGGTGGTAGCGTTTACCAAGCCAAGGTCAGAGAAAAGCTGTAACCCTGGGAGTGTAATACAAGCCTGGAGGGGCAAGTATTAATTTTTAAAATCCTTGCGGGCCCCCACCTTCTGCACTCAAAGTGACAGAGTGGGGATTCAAGCCTTGATAGATGGCAAAACCATCTAGCAGTGGCTTGTCTACGCACTATAGCCATCCAATGGAAGTACAGAGCCATTTAGCACATTACCTGTCTATGAATAACAATGTTTTATATCATGACAATGACATACGGTGATCTCCTGTATCACAGAATAACGTCATTTCAGTGTGAAGGAGCTTCAGTTAGACTGGTTTGTCATGTGATAGTTTTAATTATCCCTCAATTATGAGTATTTTTATCTCTGTAGAATCTAGGGGCTCCATTTGGGCGCTGTTGTGTCAGTTCTGGTGCAAACATAATATGAAATCGTCCCTTTCTCAAAGCGCTTACAATCTACACAGACAAGACAGACAAAGGGTGGAAAGACAAAGGCACAGAGAGATTAATTGATTTTATAAAAGTCCTAAGCAGCAGGGCCAGGAATAGAACTTAAGGGTCTGTCCACACTGCAATTAAAAACCTGCAGCTGGCCCCTGCCAGCTGACTTGGGCTTGCAGAGCTTGGGCTAAGAGGCTGTTTAATTACAGTGCAGATGTTCAGACTTCGGCTGGAGCCTGGGCTTTAGGACCCCGCAAGATGGGAAAGTCTCAGAGCTTGAGCTGCAGCCCAAGCCCGAACATCTACACCATAATTCAACGGCCCCTTAGCCTGAGCCCTGCATGCCTGAGTCAGCTGGCAGGGGCCAGCCATGGGTGTCTAACTGCAATGTGGACATACTCTAGGTCTCCTGACTCCCACTCTAGTTCCCTATCTACTAGACCACACACTCCCTCTCTAATCAGCCCTGAAAGATGGTCCCTGAATCTAATGTTGATGATTTCCCATTTTCCTAGGGCACATGATCCATTACCAGATTATTCTCATAACTTTAGCTTTTCCTTTAATGATTTTGCTAAGACTAATGCTTTGCATTTCTAGAGTGCTTTTGATCTGAGGGTCACAAAAAATGTTTTACGTACACTAAACAAGCCTCTCAACACATTTGTGTGGTTGAGAAGTATTATCTCTATTATACAGATGGTGAAATTGAGACATTGCTCAGAGGTACAAGGTGGAAGCAAACTGGGTGTAACACAATACATTATCAGAACTTTACCCAAGCATTCACTTTGCACAGGTGTAAATGGCAACATTAGATGCAAAGCACTAGAGAATCAAGCCCAGAGTTTCAATTGTTTGCCTACGTCACATAGCATGACTTTAGTGGAGCCAGGAATAGAACCTAGAAGCTGAAGCTCCCGGTTCTGTACCATAACCATTATATTTATTTATTTTTTATATTTTCCTTTGGGTTTGTACAGAGAAAGCCTAACCGACAGCTGTAGGTATTTTAATAGAGCTCTAAAAAGTCTTCGTTAATATATCATTCTTAAAAATAGCAAATCCACCATGAGTCAATTCCTCCTTCCCCAACAAAACAGAAAAATCAATAGTCAGAATTCTCCTTTAGGCATTGTACTAGACATTGACGAATGATCTGATGTACACGCCTCCCAAGCAAATAGGGGTATTTATTGTCTCTTTTTGGGTTACTTTTACAGGAATATTTAGTTTACTACTATATGTCCGTAAATGTACATGTACAGTGAGAGGGTGCACAGAGGTTTTAGGTGTGGTATTACTGTATACAGGTAACAACACCTATACTTGGCACAACACTGTTCTACATAAGAATATACGTAGGTACCTGGTGAAAAATTGTTATTTGCTGATATGTACACGGCTTCCACTTTGAATCTCTCCACTGGCTGCTGTTTTCTTCCCTGAGCAAATGTAAACTGCCCTTCCTCCATTTCAAGGTCAGTACCAATTTACATCTCAGGTGGTGGACTGAATCCTGGCTGCCATCCGGCCTGATTTGTTCTAATCCCAAATTCCCAGGAGTTCTCATAGCTGTGGCCCTGGCAGGAGCACAGGAGGGAAGTTTCACTCCTGCACTCTTTAGCAGGCAAGCATCTGGGGGAGGAGCCTGCCCTGCAGAGATCAGCAGCTCCCCTGGAGCAGGGATTCTTCTCTGGCAGGCTTAGCGGGATCTCAAAAACCATGGGAGAAGGTGGATCAGAGGAGCTCAATTTTTTTAAAAAAAAAGCTTATACTCCTGCCACTCACCAGAAATATTCTTCTATGGGTAGTCAGAAATATCAGCATGCACGTCGAGTGACCGGCAGCAGCGTTGACTAGGAGAGGGGATTCAGACAAGATTTCTGAAGATTATATCCCATATTTTTCAAAGAGGGCAGTGAGATTTGCCTTTCTGAGCAGAGCATCTTCTTAGTACCATTTTCAGGATGGTTATTTGGCTGTGGTGCAACCCATGAGATTTTCTAAATTGCATCTCTCTTGCCACCTACCAATCCACCAAAAACAAATACTCTGTTTTGTTTTTAAAAACACTTATTTTATCTGGATTCTTTTTCTGAACTGTGAGCCTAAATATATTTTAAGGATGCACTGTCATGGTCATGATGCTATTGATTTTTCTCTGGCACACTGTACATTATATCTGAGAAGCACTACAAATTTATGGGGGAAAAAAAATCAAACTCAACCCTCTTTCTTGGTTTCTGTTGCTACAAATTGGCTAGTACTGGGAACCAATCAAACAACAACAGGAAAAGCTAGACATTGTTTAACTCCACTGACTCCTTTTACCATTTGTTATAGTAATATTACTTTTTAAAAACAATTCCTTTATGTCTTCATCTGCTTTTATTTTTCTTCTTTTCCTCAATCACGTCAAGGCATGGTATTTAATTTCTTCTGCTGTCAGGTCTAAAATTCTCTCTTTCATCAGCACAATGACCACATGAATGTATTTCACTCCCCCTACCCCCAATGAAATGACTGCAAGCAACTGTAGGCTTAGAATGTGCCATACTTGGTTAAAAACCTTAGGGCTAGATCCTCAACTGTTGTAAGTCAGTGTAGCTCCACTGAGATTAACTTGGAGCTATGCTGATTTGCACTAGGTGAAGAGTTCTCCAAGTTGCTATATCACAAAGAGAAGCCAATGTTCATTTCAGAAACAGGATTTCCCCACATGAGAAAGGGACTAAATATGGCACATGGGGATTTTCTGCTGAAGTCATAGAGGTTCTATTTTATGTTCTGTATTCAGTCCCATTACAGGGTGCACCATTCACCGCTTGTCTGGAGCCTCCCCTGATCACTCTGGGGATTAGCTCTCAAGGCCGACACCCCTTCCCATGGTTGCCTGCATCACACCATCTCTCTCTAGTCTGCAGCAACTCCAGGAACCACAGTGTCCTCTTCATGACTCATCCCTCCAGCCAGGTCATTCAGAATTCCCCCCTTCCATGAGATATCAAAGTCTTTCCTTCAGCAGCCCCAGGCTGTCTTTCCATTCACTGCCTCAGGTGCCTCTCATTCGGTGGCTCATAGGAGAACCCAGGGTCCCCCTCTACTCTGGGTTCCAGTCCAGGGATCTTCAATACAGCAGTTCTGGGCTTTACTCTCCCAGTCCTCACTGCTCCTTCCCTAAATTGCTTCCCACGACCCCTGATTCTCCCTGCTCCTTGACTCTCTCTCCAGGTGCAGCCTGTAGAGTTAATAAGCCTACCTGGCCATCTTAACCCCTTCCAATCCTTTGTGGAGTGGCACACTCCCTCACAAGTCCTTATGGACAAAGTAAAATAAATCAATTTTTCATTATAATTAGCTAAAGAGTACAGAACCAAAGCTGGAGTCCTGCAACAATGCTGGTGACATGCCGAAGTAAGGAGTGCATGAGACCCTCTGTTTAAATGAAAAGCAAATTAACAAAAAAGTAAGGGATTAAAATATTTCAGGGGCTTACAAAACAAAACCTAAGCCCAAAAATATTTCCCCTCCGGAGTTACGAAGATAGTAACACTTTCTACTTGCCTTTTAAATGCCTTGTTTACTTTACTATTGATAATACAAACTTTAAGTCTTACCATACAAATCCTTTTTCTGTTTTGTTTTTGCCCAGTCATTTAGGGAAACATTCTGCTACTTTCTGCAGTGATGCCTAAAGCAGCATTATTTATTTTAATCAGCAGGAATGTGCAAAGCCCTGGGAACAGTCTGTATTAATTACAGCTATAAAAGGTATCTTGGACATACAGCTAAAATTCACCCTTCTCCAGCAGACACAGCACAAGGCATTTGCCCTATTTATGCCCTCCAAATCACTGTTTAAGTGGTGCATAAAACTTGAGCAGGCTCCCTGCATAGGAGTAAATTTCACCCAAGGAGCATGTCTACTCTGAACACTCCTTACTGCCATGTAGAATATATATCAGGGGTGGCCAAACTGCGGTTTGCAAACCAGACGTGACTCTTATCCAGTTAAAGTGCAGCTCACGGAGCCCCCCATGCCCACCCATTCTCCACCTACCAGACTGGGAGGCAGAGCTTAGGGCTTCTGCCTGGTGGGGGGCTAGGAGCTGAGAGGAAGCTGCCGTGAAAGGCTCTGGCAGCTTCCTGCAGTGAGGAAAGGCACTGGCAGCAGGGAGCTGCCGGAGCCTTTCCTCACTGCCTCACCCCTGCCAGAGCCTTTCACTGACACATGTAGCTACACACAACAATGTGGACACAGCCTGTCCACATATACTACATGCTGCCACCAGCAGCATCTTGAAGTCCCAAGACAGGCAAATCTCAATGCCTTTGTGAAATTCAGATTGGGTCTAAACACACTGTTAACAGAAAAGTCTAAGTGCAACCTTTCCTTTAGCAAGCTGCTGAAAATGTAAAACATGCACAGCAGAATAGGTTTTATTGCCCTTGTATTTAAAATTATTTTTCAGGGGTGGTCTGCATATTCTTTTCATGAATTTTAGGTAAATTCTATTTCTCTTTGGAGTTTCTTTCCTCAGATTTATAAACTTTGTTAGCGGAACACATTTCACTTGACCACAAAAACTCATTTTGTATCTGACCGGGATGTAGATGTCATGGAAGAACCATGGTATTTCAAAGGGTGCCTGATTAACTATCACAAGGGCTGGATTTCATCAGAATAGAACAAGTGAATTAATATTTGATGCATGTCACAGAAGAGATTATTGTAAGTGATCTGAACCCTTCCTGTCTCCCTAATTAATCTTTTTATGTGTATGGGCATGTTTTAGTTCTCCTGGATTAAGAATTATAGACTCATGTCTCCCAGCTGCACTTCAGCCTGTTCTCATTTCACTTCAAGATCAATTCGAATGACACAGAAATTGCCACATGAAAAAGGGAACTGATTTGAAGCAAAACTGCTGTTATTCATCATGGAAAACATATGCATTATTCCTTTTGACAGTACATTACAACTGCTGTAAACTAAATTTTTCTGTATTATTAGTTAAGTCTCTACAATGACTGTAATTCATATAACCCTTCACAAAGTTATTTGTGCCTAAAAATAAAATAAAATAAAATGCAAACATAGAAGATCCATTTCGCTGTTAAAGGAAAAACAATTTCAGGCAGTTTTTCCATCTGAGGGCTGCCTAAGCATGTTCTCCAAGCTGTTGAAGTACTTAGACTTTTCTGAAACAATATTTTTGAATTGTCATTCACAGCACATGTATCATAACTAAAGTTCACAGGGAAACATCAATCATTTCTTTAATTAACAGGGATGGGATCCATGAAAGTCCCAAGTCTTGTGTTTAGGAGCCTAAGTCCCAGTTTTGGCTCCACTGCGATCCACAAAACACCCACTGAACCCTGTAGGTGGCAATGTTTTTCAGAGTAAAAGTTACTTAGGGGCCTTTGTTCCTGCCTCAGGGCATGCACACTGCTGCCTCCCTCTATGAATCTGCCTAAGCCCAGAGTAAGTCCATCTCCTGCCTAAGCCCAGAGTGATCCATGAACCAGAAGAAGATAGGCATTTGGCTACCTAAATCCTGTGCTGGGCAAAATCCTGCACATGGCCTCTGAGGCCAACATCCAGCTGGAGGAGAAGGTGGTGCCCACCTTATAACTTTTAGCTCAGTAGTTACAAGGGCCGGCGAGAGAGAGAGAGAGAGAGAGAGAGAGAGAGAGAGACACCCTGCAGTGTTTAGGGTACCCACCTGGAGATGAGAGACCCTGGGTCCAGTCCCCTGCTTCAACCACTCTTTTTTATGTATTTATTTGAACGCAAAAGCAGAGATTGAGGGAGCCTACATCAGACTGTTTCATGGCTCAGTGGCTTGAGCACTCTCCTGAGAAGTGGGAGACCCATGGTCAAATCCTCCCCCTCCCCCCCCCAGCAGAGCGGGGAATTCAACCTGGATCTCCCATATCCTGGAGGGGGTGGGCTGTAACAACAGGACTAAAAGTTATAAGGTTGGCAGTAGCAGCACCACCTCCTCTTCCAGCTGTTTTGTGTGGAGTGAGGTAGGCGCCAAAGTCATTCCCACAAAAAACTACTACAAGAGACTGGTTCCAATTCTTGAATTGCTACTCAGAGCTAGGAGCCTCCCTGCAGCCTGGAGTTAGGTTCCTGTCTCTGAGAGGCGCAGAGCTTATAACACCCTCCTCTTGTCAGCATCTTGCATTGGTTAGCTTAGGTGGCTCCACACCTAGTGGGCTGGCTTTTGTGGAGCACATTCTAAGATGTCTATCTCTTCCCATTCATTGTATAAGGAGTCTAGGTGCCTAACTCAGCTTTGAGGATCACAATGTTGTGACTGTGATTTCCTAGGTGCCTAAAAGTTAGGTGCTGTGATGCTCAGCATTGCAATACCCAAGTCTCTTCGTGGATCTCCCACCAAGTGATTTTGTCCTTGCTGAAGCAGATTTCCTGCATCAAAAGTAAACTATCTGATGAATTATATATCTATTTGTCCAGTATTACCTCTTCTTCTAGTTCTGAAGGTGATCAAGAAATTAAACCTTATAAAGTAGACTATTAGGCAGGTTCTCTAATATCTCTTTACAGCATTGTGCTCCCTTCATGGCTTTATAATATGGTGCATAGGTATCCCTTAGGTAATGCAGGACAAATAGTATTTGTAAAGCTAAACTATACATCTCCTAGATATTGCTCACAAATAACATTCTTTTCATGTAATTTTTATGGTGAATGAATATCTGTTATAAGACTCTCAAGCTCCTGTCTTTGTTTACAGAGTGGTTTCAAAAACAAGTCAGAAGAAGGGCTGCTCATTTATCGTTTTCTTACCTGAATATCAATTATTGGGGGGGGGGGGAGAAGTGCCACCGTGCCTCAGTGGGTCACAGCAAAGGATGCCAGATTCAGGACAAATTCTTGAGAAATAGGGCAGACTCATTCCAACCTGGTGGTTATTTTATCATTAGATTACACAACACCAGTAACAGTCTCACCACTCTGGTGAACAAGAAGTAAAAAATGCAATCTCGTTATACATTCCAGCCTTTATTTCACCACCCAGATGCTAGCCTTTATGATGAGTGGTTATTGAAAACCGATTTCATCAAAGGGTTCTTCTGATCTCAAGAGATCAGGCACATAGCCAGGACAATATATAACTCAGATGTTACCCAATAATTATACTCCTGCCAATCCTTTAGTAACTAAAAGCTAAAGGTTTATTAATAAAGAAAAAAGAGAAATAAAATGGTTAATAGATCATGTACTTACAATAATGGCAATGTTCTTGTATTAGGTTTGTAGCAACGACCTTATAGACTGTTGACTTGTAAAGTCTCTGGTAACTTCCAGAAGATTGGAAGCTCCTCAGTCAATCATCCAATATGTTCCTTTTAGTTGTAAATGCACAGTCCAGAGAATCAGAACAGGAAAGAGGCAACACAGAGATGTTTCATGGGTCTTTTATATTCTGTGCAATGTGCTTAAAATTTTACTGTCCCAAACAAAGCTCACAGCCCCTGTCTGCGGAAAGTTACTGGCACAAGATGGAGTCCAGGGTAACATGAGCATATCACATGTCCTTACATGGTTTGCTTACTCACAGGGGCAGCCATTGGCCATATCTGTGTTAAGGAGTCCACAGGAAGACTTACCCAATGGAATGACTCTCCTCTATGACCCACTGAAAGAGTTAAATGTCTTAATGGACCATCAACACAAAGCTGTCTGGCTTCAATACAGATTTCACCTGGTGGGTGTTGCCCCAGGAACAAACACATTAGGGAAACAGATATATAGCCAATATTCTAACTTCAGATACAGTGATGATTAAGGCTACAATTTAGTTATGGGTATTTTTAGTAAAAGTCATGGACAGGTCAGGGACAATAAACAAAAATTCATGGCCAGTGACCTGTCCATATCTGTGATTAAATCTTGAGGGGGGGGGGGCGGGTGCTGAAAGAACCACTGCTGGGGGAGGGGAGCGCTCAGGGCCAGTGGCACCAGCTGTTGGGGGCCGCAGACCGTGGCTTCTCCGAGGGCTGCGGACCGTTGCCCGGGGGCCACAGATGGCGGCTGCTCCAGCTGACTGGAGACCACTGTCCAGGGCCGCAGACTATGGCTGCTCCAGCTGTCCCATAGGCAGGGACTGCTGACCACGGCTGCTCCAGCTGGGGCCGCTGGAGCAGCGGCTGGTGTGGCTGTCCCCAGGACCACTCCAGCTGTGGCTGATGTGGTTGTGCTGGGGCCAGCTGCTTGGGCAGCCCTGGGGTCAGCCACAATGGCCCCTGTAGAAATCATGGGAGGGTCGCGGAAAGTCACAGAATATGTGACCTCCATGACAGACACACAGCCCTAGTGATGATACACAGATTTAAACAAGATAATCTTATTTAGCAAATCATAACTTTTCCATTGACACCTTACATAATATATTTTGTACAAGATTTGTTGCAATTGTCTAACAGTGGCAATATCAATGATATACATGGTCTTATTTCAATCATACAGCACTACAGGAGGGAAGTACTTTGCAATTCTATATTCCTTTTCATCTGAAGATGGAAGGGTTACTCACCCTGTGCAGTAACAGTAGTTCTTTGAGATGTGTGTCCCTATTGGTGCTCCACTTCAGGTTTGCGTGCTCCTCTCCAGCCGTTGATCAGAGATTTCTAGCTAGCAGTGGCCACCCGCACATGCACCCTAAGCCTCTCTGTGGCAGACACCAAGGCTATACAGGGGGCATGTGGGCAAACTACTCTCAGTTCCTTCTCTACCCAGGCATCTCCTAGGCAACAACCAAAGCAGAGGGGAAGGAAGACAGGTAGTCGAGCACCCATAAGGATACACATCTCAAAGAACTATAGTTACTGCACAGGGTGAGTAACTCTTCCTCCTCCTTCGAGTAGCATCCCTGTGGGTGCTCCACTTCAGGTGACTTCTGAGCAGTATCCCCAGAAAGAGGTGGCAGTTTCAGAACAGGGTCCAGAACTGAAGACAGTACTGCAGAGCCAGGTGCTGCATCAGATTTGATGGCATGGAACAGGGCGTAATGCTTTGAAAACATATGCAGTGAAGTCCAGATAGTGGTTCTACATATCTCAGATATTGAAATATTCTTCACAAATGCAGTAAAGGTTGCCTGTGACCTAGCTGAATGTACTCTCATCTCTGGGGCAGGGGGAGGCGGGTTGCGGGGAGGACCTGCAGATTCATAACAGGTAGAGATACAACTCAGTATCCATTTTGAAAGTCTTTGAGCAGATATGGGAGTCCCCTTCGATCTATCTGTGAAGGAGACAGAGTCTAGGTGATCTCCTAACCTGCTGAACCCTATCCAGGTAGAAGGCCAAGGCTCTTCTCACATCTGGGGTATGGAAATAGGATCCCTGCTGACAATGATCAGGCTTCAAAAAATACTGATAGATGGATAGATTGGTTAAGATGCAAATCTAATGTAACTGTTGGTAGGAACTTAGAATGTGGACATAAAGAGACTTTATAGTTAAAGAATTTTGTACAGGGGGAATCTGCCATCAAGACTCCAATCTCCCCGGCCTTAAGGGCTGACATGATGACAACTAAGGTGGTCATATTCCTAGATAAATGAAATAGGAATCAGGTTGCCAATTATTCAAATGGAGGTCTCGTGAGGTGGGCCAAAACCAGGCTGAGGTCCTAAGACAGGGTGGGGTGTCTACTGTAGGGGAAGAGATTACCCAGACCCTTAATAATTCTGGGATGATACTGGGTGAGCAAAAATGCAGAATCCCTCGACCAGGGGATGAATGGCTGATATGGCAGCCAGATGTACCTTGACTGAATTGATAGATAAACTGGATGTCTTCAGATCCAGCAGGTAATCCAGGATGAGGGAAAAGGGAACCAATTCAGGGTGGAGGTAGCAAGAACCACACCAATGGACAAAGCTTTTCCATTTCTGCAGGTAAGTAGGTTGATGTTCTTCTACTCTGCCTCCGGAAAGCAGGAAGCCTTTATTCCAAAGAACCATCCCGGAACCAAGCCGAGGCATAGAACCACTAGGTTTGGGGGTAAAGAGCACAACCCACATCCTAAGACAGGAGATGAAGAATGGTGGGGAGCTTGATCAATGGTTGGATACAGAATTGAAGCAAGCAAGTGTACCAAGCTTGTCTTGGCTAGGTAGGTACTATGAGAATAACTCTGGCCTTGTACTGCCTTATCTTGTTTGGCACCCTTAGAATTGGGAGCATTGGGAGAAAGGCATAGAACAGACTCTTCCTTCTTCCATGGTAGAAGGAAAGTGTGCTCCAAGAAGTGGTGACCCAGACCCCTATTCTCCCCTTGAACAGAACAGAGGGCACTTCCTGTTCTCGGAGGTGGCAAAAAGTTCCATCTCTGGCAGCCCCCATCTCTTGAATATGCTATGGGGAACCTGAGAATGTCCAACTCCCATTCGTAATTGTGGGAGAAATGTCTGCTAAGGGCATGGGATGGGGTGTTCTGGATGCCCGGGAGGTAGACCGCTGAAATCTGGAAATGGTGGGCTATACACCAGCTCCAGAGTTTTATGGCTTTGGCCTGAGGTGCTGACTTTCTAATGTGCCGAGGGGGGCGGGGGGGAGGCTTGACCCCCAGCCCCTCCCACACGCCACCCTTTCCCCCAAGGCCCAACCCCCAGCCTGCCTCTTTCTGCCCCAATCTGTCCACTCCCCCGAGTGCACCTCACCCTCGCTCCTCCTCCCCCCGCCAGCACCTTCTGCATGCCACAGAACAGCTGATTGTGGCGGGCAGGAGGCACTGGAGGGAGAGGGAAGAGCTGATCAGGAGGGCTGCCAGTGGGTGCTCAGCACCCACCATTTTGGCTTTGGCACACAAGGAGCAAGATCTTGCTCCTTCCTGACTGTTGATGTAGCATATGCAGGACATATTGTCCATTGTGACCCTGACTGGCTTGTCCCTGATGAGGGGCAGAAAATGAAGGCAAATGTTCCTGACTGGCCTGAGCTCAAATAGGCTGATGTGGAGACTGGCTTTGTGGGTTGTTCACCAACCCTGAACCGTGAGGGTGTCAAGGTGAGCTCCCCATCCTAATAGGGATATGTCGGTTCTTAGTCACTGATGTGGTTGGGTGAGAGAAAGGGACACCCACACAAATGTTGAGTTGCTCTTTGCACCAGTTTAGGGAATTCTTTACACAAAAGGGGCAAGTCGCCTGCCTGTCCCAGGTGTCCCTGCTTGGACAGTAGGTTGTTCCGCATCAACCCTGGAAGCAGTGGAGGTGTAGCCAGGTATGATTGGTTACAAAGGTGCAAGCTTCCATATGGCCCAAGAGTTGAAGACACTCTGTATATGGAGAGAGAGAGAGAGAGAGAGAGAGAGTGTTATATATATGCTGCCGAAAACCCGGAGCGAGTGAAGACCCCCCCACCGCCAAAGTGCTGCCGAGGACCTGGTAGGGAACTGGTTATTAGGATTTTGGGAGCTCATCAGTGCTCAACACTCCTTACACCATTAACAAATTAAGCCTTCTTGCAAATTAAACAAGGGCTCTATGGGGGCTAACTTCTCCCACCACTAAAATGCAATTACCTCTGAAGTGGAAAACAGTAGCTGTTCAGCAGCACACATCTGCCACAGTTTAAGGCAGGAAGTGAAGAATACCGTACCTTACCCAATCAAAGTTGCAGAGAAAAGTTAGGTAGACAGAATATAATTATACTACTGGTATTTGGCCAGAAGAAAGGGAATAACATGCTTACTCTTACAAAAAGTGATATGGAAGCTTTAATGACCACAAGTGGTCAGAATCTTAGTTTTATGTCTCATCTGCAAGATGCCAGCTCCAGCATCATACTGTCCTGTGCTCTAGCATAGATTCAATACTGATTAAGAGCAAAGCATTATACCTATTAACTCACTAATGTTACTTGCCTCAGGTTCTTGGTGTTCAAGCCTTGGAGACCTCCTATCTAACAACAACACAAGTCAAACCCTACTTAGGTGTTTGGCTGTGAACAAACCACCTTTATTATTTAAAAAACAGAAGAACAGATACAGAATGCTAGAATAATAATTCAATTTTAGAAATTATTATTTCAATAAAAAGAAACCTTAGAACAGCTCACTAATGTAAGAGTAAATAACAATGTAGAATATTTACAATATTTGGATATTAAAAATTTGTATAGAATGTGCATGACGTATGCCAAAAACATGATTACTGCCTTAAGGATGTTACAAACTAAAAAACAAGGTGAACAAACACCATCAGAGTAAAACAGAGTTGTGCATGGTCACTAAAGCTGGGAAGTGTCATCCAACAGGTAGTTTTTTCCAAGAGAGATGATGCTCATGTGCATATCTTTAGCCTCATTTCTAGCTTACATTTGTTTTCATATCCAGGTCTTTCTAGCAACATCTTATGTATGTTGATTTGTTAGTTAATGTGGTTAGCTGTGAACATACCAGTGCCATACACCTTTTTTTTTTTGGAAAAACTGAACACCAAGGTCAGCTTTAGCTAACGTGTTCATTCAGCCCATGTGCTTCTGTAATATAGTAATAAGATAAATCTTGCACGATAGTGTAAGCCTGATTGAGTCATATGACCTACTTCCTACAGCCATATACTAATATCAAATAGCAACATAACTCTCTTTTCACATAGATGCAAAGTGTCCTCAAAATACGTCTGTCACTAAACTATAATCTTTACATAAGACGCAATAAACTTTAAAATCACAGACATATGCCAAAGTTAAACACATTTATCACAATTTGTACCAGGCTATTTCTGTAAAGAACAAAGTTAAAAATCTGGCCCTAAAGCATTAAATAGATAGATCATTTACAGTAATATTAATGATTTCACCTTGGATATTCAATTACACTATCTCTTCTATACATATCCATAATGTTGATTTTCATGTGTGCTTCACATGCATAACTGCTTAAAGAGCAGATTCAGTTTATTTTCTAAATAATTATTTACAGCAGTAGTATATGCTCAGAAAACAATTCTTATGATTGTGAGAATAACTGTTTACATTCCCAGGGTATCAGAAGATCTTAATGTATAGACATGTGAAACTCTTATACCCTTATGATTGCTCCTTTTCTGTGCATGTGAATGTAAAATAATTCTATCAATACTGCCAAGATCTGAAATTGTAGATACATATGACTCATTTTAGTTTCCACAAGCCAACATTATCTCTTACCATTATTGCTTGATAAAATTTGCAAAAGTTAGATTCATCTTGGTTTTTTACTCACAGCAACAGAAATCCAAATGTAAAGGAAATCTGTATATTGTGAGGATTTACAGCCTTCCTAGTGATTCTCCCTGGTCTTTCAGGATCAATGCTTTTTTTGGAGGTGGGAGAGTTTGGGGGAGAACCAACCCTTAAGTTTCTAAACTTTCTTGTTACAGATATAGCCTTATTAGTCATTAGCCAGCCAAAAGAGGGGTTATTTGCCATATTTATCAGGATTCCCATGCCTAAATGTGATCATATACAACACTGAGAATTATTTCACTGCAGATGATAAAATTTATTATGCACTTGCCAATGGGGCTTAGTGTTTGCAGTGCGGTCTGCTAAAAAGCACTGGATTCTCAGTTTGGTCTGAAACACCAGCAGCAGGGACAATTAAGACCAATAACTAATAAACAAGATTATTTTTAAACATCTATTGTAGTCTGGAGAAAAACATCCATCAGCAAATTCTTATGACTGCTATTATTTTAGCAAATAAAATAAAATTTTACAATCAGCAGGGTACAATGGACTTAATGTTGGCTTTCTCCGTTAAGAAATTTCCCTTGACTTTAAACAGAATTACCTTGGCCCCTGGGAGAATCCTAACCCAAGATCCAATAGCCGTCATATTTTTAGTACTACAAATTCTTAATTTTAAGATTCACTCCTACCTACAGGGTAAAGCTGTAATGATTGAGAGAGAATTATATAATTATTTATTAATTAATGGCTCAATTTTAAAAGTGTGCTGTAAAAGCAGGCAAAAGGATAATATTAACAGGTATTATTTGAGTGTGAGAAAGTGATTATCTGCATCATCAGCATGGGGGCTTTTGTAAGACCATAAAACCCATTTCCTTCCTGCCTCAAATCCTATTTAACATCAGAGGTGCAAGTTTAATGGTTATAATACAAGCAGGCTTTCCCCCAATCAGAATGCAGGACAATTTGGGCACAATCCTACTCCCACTGAAGTCAACATGAATTTTGTTTGACTACACTGGGAAGAGAATGGAGCCTTTTATTCTGAGATAATGATTCTGGTCAGTATCCATTCCCTGCACCTTTCAAATAATCTCAAGTATCCACACTTCCTAGATTAAAAAGAAGGATACACAATGGGAAAAAGTATTGTCTGAAAAGGACAAGACAAAGAGTCTAAAATTGTCTTTTAGCACCTATTGCTCTCTCCCAAGTCTCTCTGAAGTCTACATGACAATGCAATACTCTACATTCCCCAGCTCCAGCTCTGCGGTCCTCCTTAGAGAAGGGCAGACAGTGCCTATATATTTACAAAATAGGGGTCCCCAGAAATAAAGAGAACAGAAATGCAAATGTGGGTCCAGAAAAGCAGAACTACCACTTCAGAGGACTCAGATATCTAAAGGAGAGGCAGAAAACCTGTACACTATTAGCGGAGAGAATCAGTACAGACAATTGTGAGGAGGCGGCTGACAGTGTGAGGACATACCTCACCAAAAGCCCAGGACTTAGAACACTCTCAAACTGGTTTTACACAGCTGTAGATCCATTAACAGCACTTAAAGTGGTGACAAATAAGTTTGGTAATTTCACATAGAACTTTTGCTATGAAGTAATAGTGCCATCATCATTAACCAACTGTTTTACTTTGGCTTTGCCCAGCCACTTTGGAATAAAACTATGATTTCATGAGAAAGAGGCAATAATATCATCAGCAGAAATTAAGCATGAAAAACACATTTTCTTTAAATATTAAACACTTGTTGCTCATCAAGAGCAGCATTAATGTAGCTCTGTTCACTGCTATTGGCAGGGGGTAATCATGGAGATAAGAGAATCACAGAGGTAGATGCAAATTACACAATGAAAAGAAGGTGCAGGATCAATTTACATCTTTTATTTCACAGTTTCTTTAGCCTGAAATGATCTCAGCATAGGGGAAAGAGGGTAAAAGGTGGCAGCTTTGTGAGGCTGGAAAACCGAATATTGGTCTAAAAGGAGAAATGTACACACACACTCAAATTAAGCTTTGCAAAGGAACAATGAGTGGTCTTTGAAAGATTTCAGCTTCTTTTCTTGGAAACACAGTTATCTTGAATGAGTACTCTGGCGTGCTGGGCATTCCTGCTTGGAACAAAAGTTATCCCAGTATGCAGGGTCTTCAGGTGCTATAGGAACACCGGCAGCAACTAAATCATCAAAAGTCAATACCTGGAATTGTGGCTGGGTCAGGTCTTTAGAAAGAACCTAAGGAAAATACATTTTAGAGTTAGATGGAAGCATGGACAAATTTCACTCCTCTCCCTCCCCTCCGCCCCAATCGGTTTAAACTGTTGTACATACTAAAAAGAATAATTTTAAAATGTTGATTGATACTAATGCAATAAAAAAATTAACCTCAAATACGTGCAGATGTACAGTAGTGGGGATGCAGATAATATAGTCCTAGAGATTAACATTATAGTGAATAAAATGAAATAAAAGAATAAAATGGAAAAGGGAAAAAGTGCCAGGGAATCAGATTCATAGATATTAAGGCCTATAAAGAAGGGCTATTTATCCTACAATAACTGTCATTCTTTGAAATGTTGTCGTTAGTGTGGATCCCACTGTTGGTGCGTATATGCCCCATACATTAGAGATCAGATTCTTCTAAACAGCAGTATCTGTCATGGCAATGTGTGCACCCTGCATCTGCTCATGCTTCCATTGAAAAAAACAAAACAGAACACACACACATATGGTGGTGATGCGGAGACCATCCCTGTGGGGCATGAGTTGGCACCCCAACATTCCTATCCATTTGGTGTCTTGCTGGGGAGTAAATAGACCTGTCCCAGAGCTCCAGGGGCACATACATGTGCCGACATACGACTGAATGCCACAAGGAACATCCCTATTATTGTACACAGATTGGATCTTATCTCAGGTAGCAGTGATTGCAACAACAGGAAGTGGTTCTCATGCAGGTACACTCTATATGATCTGGAGTCTACTGTAGCTCTTATGAAATCTATCATTTGCAATAGGATAAAAGATTATGTTTAATTTTGTATTTCACTAGGAGGGACAGTGGGATCCTTGCTGTCTCTTGCTGGGACCTGTCTCTGATCAGTCAGTCATCCAGGTAAGGGTAGATGTGACTGCCCTGACTTCCCAAGTGTGCTGCAACCACAACCAGGCATTTTGTAATGACTGTCAGCATAGTGGACAGGTTGAATGGCAGTACCTTGTTTTGTTAATGATTGGGCCTCACCTTAGGTACTACCTGTGGGCTAGATGGACGGCTATGTGGAAGTGTGCCTTTTGCAAGTCGAGAGCCATGAACCAATTCTCAACCTGCAGAGGTGGAATGATGGAGGCATTACCATCCTGAATCTGAGGCAGCATATTAGTTGAGTCTCCTCAGGTCTAGCAAAGGATGAAGACACTCGTTCTTTGGGATAAAGAACTATGGAGAGCAGAAGCCTCTCCTATGGCTCCTAGATGAAGCAATGAGGGCACTTCTGTTTGCAACAGGATCTTATGAGAATGATGCTGGAAGAGGGATGGGGAAGGGGGATAAGTAGGGAAATGTGACATCCCTTCCGGCCTTGTATAGCTTTTGCTTATGGTAGGGGAACCCTTTGTTTCAAAACTTGGTTCCCAGAGCAGTTTGTGGAAAAATACTGACATCCCAAGATGGAGTCCAGAATCATGTGGCCTGGTCACATGTCCTTGTAGAGTCATAGCAGCCATTACTTACAGGCTGTCTGGAGTGCTCTCAGGAAGGCTTACCAGATGGGAGATAAGCTTCTCCTAAGGCCCACTGTTTTCCCTAACGGCTCATTGCTCTGCATAGGTTCTTCCCAACCAGCTAGCTAGACTGAAAGCATCTTGTCTAGTGGGCATTACCCAGGTGTAACTACATTTGAAGTACAGATACATAGTATTTATAACTTCACATACAAAAATGAAACGTGTACAAATAAGATAATCATATTCAGCAAATCATAACTTTTCCAGTGACATCTCACATGACCCATCTTGCATAAAATGCATCATAATTATGCTATAACCATAACATCATAATACCACTATGTCACACCCCTTTCTCCATCACAGGAGACATCTTCATCATGAGACAGTGACACCAGCCCTTACCCCAGTGGTCAAGAACTTCAAATGCTTCCAGGAGTTCCTCTCCCAAATAGCAGACACCCTGGACATCAAAACAACAGTATTCCAGGAGATGCCCACTGACCTCCTCCATCACACACCTGACACAGTCACAAAGCCAACAGGCTTGACAGGAGTGTTGAGAGTCACACTGGAGTTGATCCTTGTCTGCCTTGTCCCTTTCCATGGGGCTTGATCAACCATTAGACAAATGGGTGTAAGACATAATTGCCCTCAGCTACCCTATTCATTTCCACACATGTCTTACCTGAAGCAGAGCATTTAGCAAGGGGGTTCTACCTCAGGTAACTGGGGTTGTTCTCTGAAGGTGAGGGAGAGGCAACCCTGCTTGTAGCTGGGGAGGAATAAACTGGCAAGGGTGACAATGAGTCACCCTCTTTGAATGACAGTGCCATGTAGTGATGTGGCCTCTGCATCACATCTAATTCTGATCACCGCTTAGGAGCACTAGATCTATGGGTCTCTGCAGGGGTATATCTTGGACCTGTCATTATTTTGGTCATGGATACCAAGAACGGTACCAGAGCTCCCCCCCGCCGCATGCCATTCCTGCCTTGGTGGAGGATTTGGAGGCTTTGTCCTTGGAGGAGTGATATTTGATGTTCTCTTTGTGCAATGGTCCTTTTGTTTTTCAGAGCTGTGCTTATGCTCCAGGTGGGAATGTTTCTTGGCATCACTTGTCCATGATCAGAGTGTAGGCACCAGTTATTATGTGAGGCTGCCAGTGCACCAAGGTTGACAGTGCTGAGGATGCCAGTGTCCTCTTCACTGCCCGATCCCAGGCTCTGGTGCCTATTCCAGGGAGCACTTTCTGATCCAAAGTATTTGGTTCCACTTTTGGCAGCTATCATTTCCTCAGGATCTGAACTGACACACACGGATTGCTCAAGAAGATGTAACTTGAGCTGCACATCCCTGGGCTTGCACATCCTGGATGAAAATGACTGACACGCTTCACACCTGTCTGAGATGTGGTTCTCCCCCAGGCAGAAGCAATAGTGTAGCTAGGAGTGGAAATCTGGGTGGGTCCTGACTTTCAGGTGGACGGGCAATGACAGACTGTGCTAGCTCAGCTTCTCCCCTGATGCCACTCCCTATTCCTAGCACTGGTGCCCCCAGACAAAGGGTTTCACTTGCCAAGCTGGGCACGCACATGGGGCAGCTCAGAAAATAGCCAGGCAGAGCTGCCAGCATGTAGCTTTCTGAAGGATGGGCGCATAGCTCTGTCTTGGATTTCAGGTGCCCAAGTGATGCTTCGGGCCGCACTACACCCCTGCTCAGATATGGGTGGGCCTGGATGCTAAGTGGGTGGGTGTGCCCCTGGGCAGAAGAGGTAATGGTCATGTCCATCAGCAGGGGGAGGAGAACATCACAGGACAAGCAGCGTTTGAACCCTAGTGGCTTAGGGTCTGCCATATTAGCATGAAGCATGTCACCCTGCTTAACAAAAGGTGTGTATGCAGGTGTGGGAGAGAACTTTTTTTTTTAAATGGAATGTCAAAATTAATGTAATAAGGGGATAAGAAGGGGACTATAGATTCTTTTCACCAAATCAGTCAGGAAAAGGGTGAGTTTGAAGCTCTGTATAAGTAGTGGGTTGAACACTCACTAGATTCCATCTTTATGTCATGGACATTAAGAAGAGAGGGTTCCGATGCTCCACCTTTTATGCCCTTGCATGGGAGGATGAAGAGGCACAGGGGGTCATGTGTAGCCCTGACTGACACTGCTTTTGAAAAGAATCCAATATCATATGCATGAGGCACATGCCTACATGCCATGTGATACATACCTGAAGGACCATTATGATCATGTATTGTGATCACCTGCATTACACAGACCAAAGAACCTCATCCAATAATTTCTACAACAGACTTTAACTTCTGCGTGAGCTATAACATCTCTTTGAGAAAGATATTCAGTCTTAATTGAAAGACTCCAGGTGGAGAATCCACCACATCCTTAGGTAAGTAGTCCTAAGTTATTCCAATCGTTAATTTTTGACCCTAAAAAATTGCACCTATTTCCAGTCTGAATTTGTCTAGCTTCACCTTTCAACCACTCAATCTTGTTATGCCTTTTTCTGATAGATTAAGAAGATGTCTGTCTACTATCATAAGTCTTTCTCCCATGTAAAAACTTGTAGACTGATCAAGTCACTTCAACCTTCTCTTGGAGAAACAGAGAGAGCTTCCTCAGTCGTTCACCATAAACCATATTTTCTAGACCTGAAATCATTCTTCTAGCACTTTTCTGAACCCTTTCCAAGTTTGCGACATCCTTTTTGAAATGTGGACATCAGAGCTGGATACAGCATTCCAGTAATGTCCTTACTAATGCCATTCTCAGAGGTAACACCACCTCTCCCTATTCTTACTAGACATTCCTCTGCTTATGTATCGAAGCATCACATTCACCTTCTTAGCTGCACTGACAGCTCACACTCAGCTGATTACCTATCATGACCCCTAACTCCCTTTCAGGGTAACTGCATTCATGGATAAAGCCCCCATCTTATAACTGTGACCTACAATCTTTATTCCTAGATACAAGTCCTTTAATTTTGTTGGTCTAAATAGAAACAAAGAGGTGGATTGAGCACCATAAAAGACCATACAACCCCTGCACTTTATCACTGTGATGACTGTGAGAGATTTGAAACCAGACCCACAACACCACAAGCTGTGGATCAGGAAGAGTTGTCTGCCCTTTTATGGCTGAATTTTTAAAGTACAAGGCTCCAAAGAGTTGCACTTCTAGGATATCCACTGAAGGTGGGAAAAGTGAGTCAGACCAGAGAAGCCACAAGAGCTGAATTCTGTTTCCAGGAGAAATGAACCAAATGAAGTGAAATTGGCAGATTAAGCCCTTTGGAGGAACTCTGACTAGCTGTTCTCCATGATTCCTGATAGGTAGAGCCATTAGCTTATTATAAAGCTTGTGCTATAGGATAGGGAAAAATGACATTTATGACCAAAATACTTAGTATTCTATTCAAATTGCGTAATGCCGTACAAAATGAAATAAAAGGAAAGTTATTTTAGAGACCAAAACTCATAACATCTTACGTTAGAATCCTTCTGTACAAATACTTCTGGTTTCCCCAGAGCTACTGCAACATGATGGAGATCATCCAACCGGGTTTCCTAAAAAAGTAAAAGTAAGATAGTATATTAATTTTCATTACTGTATGTCTGAAATAGACTACAGGGATATATATACTGGAATTCAGGGCAAAAACAAGGAGTAATTTAAAGATGGGACTATCACTCTTTTAAAATAATCAACATTCACAAGTGAGAAGAAGCCTTCGGCAGATTTGATCAAAAAGACATGATTCAATCGTGAAAAAATAATCAGGACTTCGCTCCCAGCTCTGCTGAAAATATTCTCTGTAACTTGGGGCACACCACTTATCTTCAATGTGCCTCAGTTACCCCAATCTGTAAAGCTAGGAGGAAGCAGAAGAAAAGATATTTGACCTTCCTGAGGATAGATATATGAGACCTCACTAAAATCAGATTTATAAGGTGCAAAGAATTACAGTCTTATGTTCATTCACAAGAAGATATGGCAAGAAAAGAGGAAGTTACTTACCTTTGTAACTGGAGGCTCTTTGAGATGTGTGGTCCCTACCTGTATCCCATCATGTGTATTCGTGTGCACCATGTGCCTGTGTACAGGGAGACTTTGGCAAACCAGTAAAGTGCCTGAAACCACTACGGCTTATTGTTAAAGACAGCCTAGTCAGCAAGCTGTTAAAAGCAAGTCTCAGCTTGACCAAGGTGGGAGGGGAGGGGGGTTTAAGGTGCCACCGAAAGGGCAGCTTGACCCCGCGTCCTTCCTGATAAGAATTGAGTTAAAATCGCTGATACATGTGTTTTCAAAGAGTAGGATATGCCCCAGGAATGTCTATTGAGGTCTCAAGGCTGCAAGTTCTGGAAAGACCCACACCTGGTTAATCAATAATCAGAAGGAACCTCTTGCTTGAAACTGCTTACTTAACAAGGTTTTTTTAATTACTAATGTATAAATAAGGGGGAAAAGCTTGAGACAGGTGGGCTCGTTTCGGGACTGGCCTCTCCCTCTGGATGCATCTTCTGTACCCCAGCAGCAGACGGGCTGCCACTGTATCACTCGAAAGCCACACTCAGCTTTGGTAATTATCAAGGGTTGGGGGTGTTTTACTAACTTGTTGCGGACGTGTGTAAGTGCGTGAGACTAAGTAAAGTTTAGCTTTAAGTGAAAGCACTCTTGTGTTGTCCTGTTTGTGCTAGCCATCTATCGGTCGGATGGCCGTGTCTCCTCTGATTTGTTTCCTGACACCTCCTCACACAGAGTAAAGTTACCAAGAGCTTTGGGTTGAAAGAACCCCAGGTAACACCTGGTGACAGAGGATTTTGAAAGCAGTGTCCATTGGTCCATATGTGTGACCTCGCTCTCCTTGTGCCTCTGAGTGAGGAGATAAATGGCGGACTGGACCAACTGCTTCTCCAGCTCCTTCTCTACAATGAACTAAAGAATGATCCAAAGCAGAGGGGAAGGACGGGTAGTGGAATACAGATAGCGATCACACATCTTGAAGAATCTCCAATTACTAAGGTAAGTAACTTCCTCCTCTTCTTTGAATGCTGGTCCCTATGCGTATTCCATGATGGGTGACTGACAAGCAGTACTCCAGTAGTAGGAGGGTGCAAGGATGCAGGCTGTAAAGCCCTTTGAAGGATCGCTATCCCAAAGGACGCATCAGTGGAGGAGCCCTATACTAGAGCAGCAGTTCTCAAACTGTGGGTCAGGACCCCTTTTTAATGGGGTTACCAGGGCTGGCATTAGATTTACTGGGGCTGAAGCCTGAGCCCTGCTGCCCTGGGCCAAAGCTGAAGCCTGAGGGCTTTAGCTCTGGGTGGCTGGTTACAGGCCCCTTGCCTGGGGCTTCAGCTCTTGGGCTTCAGCTTTGCCCCCTGCACCTCAGGGCGTCAGGGCTAGGGGAAGCTCAGACTTTGGTCCCCCCTCCAGGGGTTGTGTAGTAATTTTTGTTGTCAGAAGTGGGTCATGGTGCAATGAAGTTTGAGAACCCTTGTACTAGAGCATAATGTCTCACAAACGTGTGGATGGAAGCAGAGGTACTTCTTGAAGTGAAGTCACTAATGTCTTTTGTGCCCTCATGGAATGAGCCCTTACCCAGAAGGAAGATGAGACAGCTGACAGGAGAGCAAAATACAGCCTGAGATCCATCTTGCCTTCCTTATTAGTTGGGGTAGATGTAAGCAGCAACACCCTTGATCTCAGACACTATCCAATGCTCACTAGAATGATTTTGTTATAGTAGCAATGCTATAAGTAAAGGCTGAAATAAGGTTTTTGTTTTACTTTTCTGTCTCTACAAGATTTCTCGCTTTTTAAAAACTGTTTGTAAATTCACTTAAATATTTTCATATATTTAACTTCTCCTTTATATATATTTTAAAGGAAACAGTATGCAAAAATACTTGCCAATATAGTATTAAGTTTGAAAGTCCAGTCAGCTTAACTTTGCCCTTTTACAAGTATGCATTAGAACAACATTTGTTCATTATTTGATGACATACCACACTGGAGAACAGAACTGCTATTTAGAAAAAGAGAAAAATGGGTAGCTTCTTTGTGGTCCATTCTATAACTGTGGAAGCACATATTACCATTTTGCATTACTGCATATATATTGTGAGATGACAAACAGACTCTATTGTAATACATGTGCACAATGGGGAAGAGTTACCGAGGAAGCTTTAACAATTAATCTCTCATTCAGTATGTCCTGTCAAAAAACCTTTACTCAATTTAACCACTTCGGCTGTCTCATTAAAAGACTAGGATACAATCAGACACTGATTTCTAGAAACTGGTTCATTTTGTTTACTTAAGCATTGTTAGAGCAGAGATCAGAATTTCAGAGACTGAAATTTGCAAATTTTGTATTCAGTATCTTAAATTAACTCTGTTTTACATATCATGATGTCCCAATATAAACTGCTAATGCAGAATCAAAATGTTTGTTATTCTAGAGTAGTGGTTTTCAACCAACAGTCTGTGGACCCTGGGGGTCTGCAGACTATGTCTAAGATTTCCAAAAGGGTCCACACCACCATTCAAATTCTTTTAGGGTTTGTAAATGAAAAAAGGTTGAAAACTACTGTTCTAGAGAGATCCTCAAATTCAGACATTAAATGCTTCACACAGGGACCTGATAGATTACATTTCAAGACTATCCCAATTTATATGATTCACAAAATGCTTTTCAAGATGACATTTTTCTTTTTAAAAAACTCAAAATCTACACTTCAAAGTAAATTTAGGTATTTATACTTCAACAACAAATAATACAATTAATCATTTCAAAACTATAGGGCTAAGGTCAAAACCCATATTAAAAATTTATACTTCAGAGTGAAATGAGTATTCAAGTTGTTTGAACAGTGAAGTAGAGATGGCGTAAATTGAAAGTCATATTCCCAAAGAAAACAGTCTTCTATTAACAGATACGTAGGAATTATGGCACCTCCCACTCTTGGTCTAAAGACTAAATGACTGGCATCTGCTTACCCACCGTTCTCATTTTTAAAATAAAAGCTTTAATTTTGGCTATGATTAAAATGGAAGAAAAAAAGGCTACCAATCTGCAATAGTGCATACAACAGCGTGGGAGCTGTAGCGTATTTGAAATTTACCCTCTGGAATGAAAACACCATATTTGGATCCATTTTGCCTACAGTGAAGTGTTATACTATGTTCTCCTGTTTTCTACTCCCTCCTTGAACACAACCCCCAAAAATAAGTTAAGCAGAAAGATTTCTATTGCAGATTTATCAGGCCTCATCATCATCACACATAGCACATACTGCTGTAATTTTCTTGGAAAGGTGAAATGGCTGTCTATGAGAATTAATTGTTTGAGCAACTTCTGCTCAACAATTTACAAGGCTCCATAAGGTAGCAAAGCTTCATGTTTGTCTAGACTGCTAAATTACTGTATGTCTAGATTTTATCACCTCATTTCCCCCCCTCTTTCACTTCCTACATGTCCTTAAGGGGAAAGGCTGATGAGTTTAGAACACATGGCAGAATGTATTTACCAGTACCCTCTAGTCCAGTGGGTCTCAAACTTTTTTTACTGGTGACCCCTTTCACACAGCAAGCCTCTGAGTGGGGACCCCCCCTAATAAATTAAACACACTTTTTAATATATTTAACACCATTATAAATGCTGGAGGCAAGGGGGATTTGGGGTGGAGATTGACAGCTCGCGACCCCCCATGTAATAACCTCACGACCCCCTCAGGGATACCGACCCCCAGTTTGAGAACGCCCGCTCTAGTCCATTTGGAAATCCCAAACCTAATGCACTGTAGTTTTAAAACAAATGAACAGCAATGTAAATTTGGCTCAGTGAATACATGTGAATTTACCATATCTTGTCTGTATAACTGGCTGTCAGTGATGTCCAATGCCACCTGTATTACCTGTAATATGTATACTTTTCTTATTTCATTACCTTACTTAATGCATACGAAGAGGAAGCCAACTTATAGGCTAAATCCTGCCTTGATGGAGGCATAAAACTATGAAACTAAACAAGGGTGAATAGGGAGAATAGCAGAGGAGTCCCCCTCTGCAACAGAGCTCTTACTAGTGCAGGTCAGTATTCTCTTGACAAACCAGGAGATGTGCTGTGGAGCACTATTTGTTGCTCCTCTGAGCAGAAGCAAAGTGCTCCGTGAACTGCTCTGACTCTAGTGTGTACTGGGGCTTGAAAAGGACCACAACCTGTTATGTTAGTTGAACCCAACTCCCAGCACACTCGGAAATACAGTTCTACTCTGAGAAATGCTTACATAAAAATGGCACCTTGTTCCAACAGAACTGCTCACTACGTGTATTCTGTTATATCTGATTACCCTAGCAACAAAAATTTGTCATTGATACTTACCTGTGTCAGCACAATAATGAGTGAGCTGAATTCTATACCTTCTATACAATCAGCAGAATTAATATTATCGGAAATTTTTATTATTTTAATTCAGCCCCAACATTGTGTCTCTGCAGTTTCTATCTTGCTTCTAAACACAGCTCAAAGTTCAGAATTTGGCATCACACATACAGTGAATGAAGACTGAAGGAGGATGGTTACTAAATATTTAGTATAGAGCTTTTCAAAATTTCCTCTATGCTGCTGTTCAGCACAGTTAAAAATCAATCATCCATATATCTGAAATGTACTTGGGAAATAATCACTGCAAAATGTAGTGTTTTTTTCCTAGTGAATCCTTCATTAAAGGCAGATGGAACTGGGGATGAGTATCTGAAGGGGCCACCACATATAAAATACAAGAACATTTATGGAAAGTTAGAGAAAAAAATCTTGGTTATACTTGTAATTTCTAGCACAATCTTACTGAAATTAATGGGACCAATT